>NW_012267316.1:7122336-7194084 GCF_000151885.1 Dipodomys ordii | reverse complement strand
CGGTCTCTCCTGCCCGGGCTGGCTTTGAACCGCGATCCTCAGATCTCAGCCTCCTGAGTAGCTAGGATTACAGGCGAGAGCCACCAGCGCCCGGCGTTACTGGGATCTTCTTCATTGCATTTCCTGTACTTGCCCTCCAGATAGGTGGTTTAGAAAAGACTGGCCAGGATCTGAGGGGAACAGCGCCTGTCATGCCAAGGGAGCTGTGGAGCTCCTCTCCTTAGTTGGGAAAGTGTAGGGTGAATCTAGAGTGTAAACAAGGAACCAGTACTTCAGAGAGCCCCAAATTGAGGGCACAGTGCAAGCAAACAACTTTAGCACTGTAGACAAGGTATTCAGGCTTGTAGCTGTTTCCTGGATAGTAGTCATAAAGTGCCTTTGGCCGGACCCTCAAGTTTGAGCCTCCCTGGAGTCAGCTGCCAACATCACATCTCATCTCTTTCTGAGAATGCGTTTGTATGCATGTGCATGTGTGCATGTGTGTTTGCTGACACTAGACCTTTGAACTCAGGGCCTGGGTACTGTCCCTTCGCTTTTTTTTTTTTTTTTTTTGTCGGTCGTGGGGCTTGAACTCTGGGCCTGGGCGCTGTCCCTCAGCTCTTCAGCTCAAGGCGAGCACTCTACCACTTGAGCTACAGTGCCACTTCTGGTTTTCTGGTGGTTTATTGGAGATAGGAGTCTCACAGTCTCTCCTGCCCGGGCTGGCTTTGAACCATGATCCTCAGATCTCAGCCTCCTGAGTAGCTAGGATTACAGGCGTGAGCCACCAGCGCCCGGCTTCCCTTAGCTTTTTGTTCAAGGCTAGTATTCTACCACCTGAGCCACACATATCTCCATTTCTGGCTTTTCGCTGGTTATTTGGAGATCAGAGCCTCACAGACTTTTCCTGCCTTGCTGGCTCAGATCTCAACCTCTTAAGTAGCTAAGGTTATAGATGTGAGACACTGGTGCCTGGCTAGGAATGAGCTGGAGGGTATCCTTGGTTCTCCCTTTAGGAAAAGCGGTAGAGATTGCTCAGACCATCTAGCCATGTTCCCCTCCAGCAGGTTGAAGGAAAGAGCTTGAATGTCTGGAAAGAAGGTCTCAAGTTCAAGGTGAATCTCCTTTTCAGAGGAGGACCTTAGCTCTTCATCTCAGCTCTCCTTAGGAGCTTACATCCTGCCCTTGTTTGTCCTTCCCAACCCTGGCTCATCCATCTGCATTTTTGAGATGGTGGGGTGATACCTAGGACTGTCCTTCCTTTCATCTTGTGCTTAAAACACCAATATAGCCAGGTGCTGGTGGCTCACACTTGTAATGCCAGCTTTCTCAGGAGGCTGAGATCTGAGGATTGATGTTCAAAGCCATACCAGGCAGAAAAGACAATGAGATTCCAACTCCAGTTGACCAGCAAAAAGCCAGAAGTGGCATGCTAGCCTTAAACAAAAAAAGCTAAAAGCACTGAGTGCTAGCCTTAAACAAAAAAGCTAAAAGCACTAAGGCCCTGAGTTCAAGCCTCAGTACCAGTAAAACACGCCACCCCCCCACAAAAAAAAAACCCCACGATGATTAGAAAGCCACATATGGCTTACATTTAGTAACAAACGGAAGGGTCAGTCTATCTAGCTTTTAGAAAACTCCAGATTTGAGAAATAACATGCAGTAGTTTTGCTCAGGGCCACAAGGGCCTAACACAGGGCTTTGCTTTAAGAAAGCTCGCTGGGCCAGAGCTGGATGCATGTTGTTGTTTCCCCACCGACAGAGTCCCAAAGTATTTGCTTTAATAAGATATTATAGGGAGGCTAAAGCCACTTGAGACCTTTCATAAGCAAAGTCTTGGGTAAATCCACTGGAGCCAAGTTGGCTTCTTTGATTTCACTCATGAGCAGTTGCTGTGTTGAAGGCCTCTGACAGAATTACTGTCTGTGCCTGGCAAGTGAGAGGAGCCATCTTTGTGGCCATCTTCCTCTGGAGAGGACTAGTGGCCATGTGGGAAATGGGGGGTGGATGCCTCCATTTGGCAGCCTTGGCTCTGGGATTTGGGGACATCAGGGTCATACAGGCCTCTCCTGGATGAGCTTGTGCTATTTTAGCTGTGGGGCCGCACACACCAGGTAACTAACTCAGTAGTAGCTAATATTAGGTTCTAAAGTCTTCTCTCTCTCTCTCTCTCTCCTCTTTTTTTCTCTTTCCCTCCTTCCCTCCCTTCTCTCTTTTAATGGTGCTGGTACTGGGGCTTGAGTTCAAGGCCTAGGTGCTGTCCTTAGCTTTATCATTCAAGGCTAGCACTCTACCATCTGAGCCATAGCTCCCCTTCTGGCTTTTTGACACTTAATTTGAGATAAGAGTCTCATAGATTTTTTTTCTTCCCAGGTTGCCTTAGAATCTTGATCCTCAGATCTCAGCCTCCTGAGTAGCTTGGCTTCCTTAGGATTGCATGTATGAGCCATCAATGCCTAGCCCAGCTTATTTATAAGAGGTCACTGCAGTCTAAATCACAGGCCCATAGCTTGCCATGTTAGTGACAAGCAGAAAATGTCACAGTGCTGAAATCTTGTGTTGTTGCAGGGGTGGGCTGCCATTGAATGGATAATTGAACACTCTGAGAGTGCTGTCAGCTAACAGATGTGCACCTGCGCCTTGGGAACACACGGTAAGAGCAGTATTTTTCTAATGGTGTGCATGGGGTGCCATGGTGAGAAGATGCTTAGACCATGCAATTTTCCATGTCTCCAGCCCTGTGCTTCTTAGTGTCTACTGGGTGAAACAAGGCCACCAGCTCCATCCTTGCAGTGCATACTACTGTAGGCCCTCAGCCCTAGGCTGTCTTGGGATTGGTGCACAGCTGGGAAAGAAGCTCCCATGAGTAGGTGCAGATAAGGTTAAAAGCTGAGCTGAGCTGAGATTTTTTTTTTTTTTTTGTCAGTCATCCGGCTTGAACTCAGGGCCTTGGCATTGTCCCTGAGCTCTTTTTTTTGTATTTATTTTTATTGTAAAGATACTGTACAGAGGGGTTACAGTTACATAAGTAAGGTAATGAGTACATTTCCTAGCGAGCATTGTTACCTCCTCTTTGTTTTTCCCCTACCATCCCTTCCCTCCCCATCTCCCTGACTCCCCTCCCCCATGTTGTAAAGTTCATCTTTAACATAGTGTTCCCTGAGCTCTTTTGCTCAAGGCTGTCTACCACTTTGAGCCACAGCACCACTTCTGGTTTTATGGTTGTCTCATGGACTTTCCTGCCCAGGCTGGCTTTGAACTGGCTTTGAACCTTACATCTCAGCCTCCTGAATAGCTAGGATTACAGGCATGAGCCACCAGCTGGGATTTTTTTTTTCTTGCAAAATTTGCACTTTTCCTTTTTCTTTTTCAGTTCTGAGGATTGAACCCAGATCCTCGTGCATGTAGGCAAGTGCTCTACTACTGGGCTGCACACACTAGCCTGGACATATTCTTACGAAGAAGGTGTGTGCTATGGGCCACTTCCTTTTCTTGGCAAAAGCCACTTGTAGAATTTCCACGAGTTTCACAGGCATTCCTTGGTCCCCTGAGTCCTCAGGAACCTGACATTTGGTTGCTTGGCATTCATCTTCAGGTCACCACAGACTGAGAGGAGACAGTGTCTGTTTCCCTTGGTTTAGCGGCCGCTGCTTTCTGCCTAAGGCTCTGCTCTCTGTTAAGTCGCTGGACTGTGCTTCTGGGTCCCTTCCCCCTGTCTACCGTCCCTTTTCCCAAGCATGTGTGTGCCCACTCCTGACCCCTCACTCAGCCAGCAGTCTTTGGGGTTCCTGATGTCTTGAAGAACACTTTTCTGATGTTGCCTAAGTCACTGAAGCTTGCCAGAGACCCTCATCTTGAGTCCAATGTGAGACTTGCCATTGGGCTTCTCACTCTTGTCATGGTCTAACCTTAATGGGAGCATGAGCTGGGGGCTTGTTGGACCATGTCTTGTCCATGTGGATTGGGGGGCAGTGGGGAGATGGCAGACATTTGATATCTCATGAGCTCTTCAGGTTCTGTTTCTTCATAAACTAGGGCTAAAGTATCCCCATCTTTAATTAGATACCTCATCAGAATTCTACAAAAGGACAAGAGGAAATATGGAGAAAGAAAAGGAAGTGTGGATGTGCTTCCGGCCCAGTCTGGGAAAGGTCTGTGGAATGTGCTGGAATCTGCAGCCCATGGTGGGGTCCAGCACCAGGAGTGAGGTGAAGCAGCAGCCACAGAATGCACCTCATCCCAGGCCACTGCACCCTGTTCTGATCGTTCTTGATTGTTCTCGATTGTTCTTGTGCCTTTGCTGATGCTCTGCTGGAGGAGACTTTGCCTGCCTCTCCTCTGTGCTTGCTGGTCAGAGCTGCCTGACTGCTGTCACCATCGTCCCTGTGAAAGAAGTCAGGATGTCCCGTGGGCGGCTCTGCCCTCTGGTGTCTAAATCCCGTGGTGAGGAAGTGTCCTCCTCAGAAGCTGCAACCTCCCAGAGCTCTGCACTCTGGGTTCCAGGGCCCGGGGACTTTGTGCCAACCCCAGGTATCTTCTCTAGAGCGTGGCTCTGACAAGAGTCACCCATCTCAGGGAGTGGGCTGGGGACACAGGACCTACCTGTCCTTCTGTAGGCTGTGTAACAGCCACTCTAGCGTGTCCCTCTCCCTGCCCCCATTCTGGGACACCTCACCCTGGACCGGATGCCCAGGCAGGAGCGCGCTCTGCCAATCACCTCTCTATGTCACCTACTGGTGGGGGTGTTACGGAGGCCTCTAAGTGTCTCCCTTGTGTTCTTAATTTGCTTCTAGTTTTATGGCATTTTGGGGATAAGAATAAATGCCTTTTCCCCTGAATGTCTTTAAATCAAAGTTGTTTAAAACAACACTAATATAAAAAGAACAATCTATGTTTGTGGCTTAAGGTGGCGCAGGCCTCTTGAACGGTAAAGACCTCTTTCTCCTACCAATCAACTCCCCATTTTTACCAAACCTTCCAGAAGTTTTTTTTTAAATGTACTTTGAAGTATATGTGTGTTTCTTTTTTCCTTTTCCTTCTTTCATTAAAGTGAAATGGTAGCATGCTGTATGCGCTGATTTCTAGCTGTATATCACTTGTGAACAGTAGTGATTTGCAAACATCCCTCAGCCTGTAGTGGTAGCTTATGCCTGTAATCTAGCTACTCAGGAGGCTGAGATCTGAGGCCCATGGCTTAAAGCCAGTATGGGCAGGAAAGTCTATGAGACTCTTATCTGCAGTAAACCAGAAAAAACCGAAGTGCTAGAGTGCCAGCCTTGATTGCAAAAGCCAAGCAAGAGCACAAGGCCCTGAGCAAAGCCTCAGTACTGGCAGAAAAACCAACAAGAAAAACACTCCCTGCCCAGTGCCTTAACCCCCCAGGATGAGGGCTGCTTGCCCACATTCACTGGGTCTGCTGCACCCTAGCGAGGAGGGGGTCAGGGGAGAATGTCAGGGTGCTCCTCTTCATGTGGCATCATTTCCTCGACCTTGTCCTTTACATTTTCACATGTGTCAAGATGGCTCTGTAACTTTACAGAAGTCACATCAGCTCTGTTCTAGAGGGACACATGGAAAGCTGGTTTTGGAAACCTTGTTCTTTTAAGAGAGGAGAGTAGCTTTCCTGATTCTCCGCAAGGGTGAAGGCATGCAGAGGTCCCTGGGTATTTGTGGGAGAAGATTGCAGTTTTAGGGGATGAACAGTTGTAAAAATCAGGGACCAGGTACTTTAAACCCTTATTAGCCAAATAAAGGTAAAAATAAATACCTGAGACTGAATGTGCTGGCACACTTCTGTAATCCCAGCCATAAAAATGTAGATAGAAGAATTGTAGTCTGAGGCAAACAGGAAATCCTAGCCAAAAAGTAGTGATCAAACTCTCATCTGGGGAGGAGAGTTTACTGGTAATCAGGTGGACCATGAACTTGACCAAGAGCTGAGTGTCTCCTGAAGAGGAGAGGAATCTTACCCTGGCTGCCAGCCCCTCCCAGCCTATCTAAGCTGGGTATACTGCTGTCTGAAGTTCAACAACCAGTTGTCCTGATGAATAGGAATGGAAGAGAAGGGGGAGGAATGTACAACCCGGCTGTATCTCATCTCCTTGTCTACTACTGACTGATATTTGCTAATATAAATAATAGTAAATTATTGAGACCTCTTCTTTTTTTAAAAAAAGGTCTAGGGATGTGGCTTAAATGGTGGAACATCTGTCCAAGAAAACCACAAAAAAGGCTTCCCCCCATCTGAATGCATTCAGTTTCTTACTCTTCTGTGCTTTTCCCTGATAAAGAAATCATTTTTTCTCCTGGTAACCATTAAATGAAGGCAATAGCAATTTAGTATCTTGTGTAAAGTTGTTAGGTGTTGTAACTTGTGTGTCAGTTGAAAGTAGGATTAATATTCATTCCTACAACCCTATTTGGAATTCACTAGCACTAAGTAAATATTGCATGTGAAAAGTGTCAGAGAAGAGGTTAAACCTGGATGTCCAAGTTGAGAAAATAGCTGTAATAATACAGTGCTAATGATAATAGAGTGTCATAACCTCTAAACACTGCTGGTTCTGTGAATGTTCAGTAGGTTTGCTAGGGGATTGGAAGAAATAGCAACCAATGGGGCAGCCTTGTGTCTTCTGATGCTCCAGAGAAGTTTGATAAGTCCTCAAATAACAAAAATGGTCATAGAGAGAATAGTAATTGAGATCCAATACCCAGGATTCTCCACTAAGTCTGGTGGATCCAGTATTTGTCTACATCCCTTTCTATCCAAATTAAAGAAAATGTTTTCTCTGTCATACATCTTATGTGTAAAATAGTTTAGTTTGTTATACCATTTTTTTATTGTAAAGATACTATACAGAGGGTTACAGTTACATGAGTGAGGTAATGAGTACACTTCCTCTTGAACGTTGTTACCCCCTCCATTGTTTTCCCCCTACCATCCCCTCCCTCCCTCCCTTCCCCCAGGTTCTTTTTTTTTTTTTTGATTGTGATTAAGTGGTTACATAATTTCCGGAATTTCACAGTATTGTGGAATAATGATGCTCATTTAAAGTCACAAGTTCATTCTAACTTTCCTGGAGCAAATTGTCTATCACAGTCTGTAACATATAACGGTGTTCACATGTTATATACCATGTATGTGATCAGCAGCATGGGGATATATAGTAGTGGTTCAACCAGATGAGTGGGAGTTCTTTGTTTCTTAAGTCCTGTTAGTTTTGTCGTATCACCTAACATTTTGGATTTAGCATCCACTTATCAGGGAGACCATGTACCGTTTGTCTCTTCATTCTTGGCTTACCTCGCTCAACATGATTCCTTCTAGCTCCATCCATTTCCCTGCAAATGCCATTATTTTGTCATTTCTAATGGCTGCATAATATTCCATTGTGTATAGATACCACAATTTTTGGATCCATTCATCTGTGGTGGGACATCTGGGTTGTTTCCATATCCTAGCTATTGTGAACAGTGTGTTATACCATTTTTTATTATTGTTATCTTTAAGTAGTTGTACAAAGAAGTTCCCATTCTACGAAACAAGGTGTCTAACAACATTGTCACCCATCCCTCCTACGCCTTCCTTACACCCACTTTTTTTAAAAATTGAGATAGGTGATTACATAAATTTCACATATTTCACAGTATTGTGGAATAGTGATTCTTAGTTAAAATCACAAGCACATTTTAACCTTCACAAGGCAAATTGTCATTATCATGGTCTATAAAGTTTGTGAATTCTATGAGCTTTGACAGTACAATTATTTCTTCCACATCAGGTGATGTTTACATTTCTTTCCTTTTGCTTAGTGTAGGCTATTCCCTCTTTCCCTCTCATTCCTCCCTTCCTATCACTGTCTTTGGGTTGCTTAGTTCTTTTCTTCTATGTCCAGGGCAGCTGATAGACCCCTTCGTTGTGTGTTGTTCTGTTTCAGAGAAAAATTTAAAGCTATTCATTCTTGCTGGTGGTATAAGGTAATATTTTTTTTCATTTGTAAATAATTTTATCTTATAAAAGCTATGGAGAATTAGGTTGCAAGTTAATTTATCTCAATATATTGACAATAAAATTTTAATTCACTTTAAAAAATGGTCATAGAGAAAACATAGACAAGCCTAATGTGCTGTGTGATACTATCCTGCAGAATACAATGTGTGATTAGGGTGCTCTCTCTGCTCACCTCAGGAGGTACTTAGGGATAGCCTCTCAGCAGGGTCAGGGGTGGGTGAGCAGGTGCCTGAATGTAGACCTGAACCTGTTGGCTACTGCTTGTTGGGAGCACATGGAACCTGAGGACCAACCTGAGACTAGAGCAGGGCCCAGCACTGACAGCACTGGCCCCGCCTATCCTTTGGGGCCTGCCATCACTGCATCCTGGAGGTGTTTAGGCAAGGGCACAGGCAGGCTGTGAGTTGCTGGTTTTAAGACTGTCTTTGTTTATTGAACAGGAATTGACTTAACTTTCCCAGAGTTCATCCTTTCCAAGAGTCCAGGATATGAGAGAAAGATTTTCTCAAGCTGTGACTCCTCCCTCCATTTACTGACAGAAGTTTCTAGTGGTTGTTTTGTTTTGTTTGTACCAGTATTGGTACAAACTCAGGGCCTGGGTGCTGCCCCTTCGTTTTTTTTCACTCCACTCTGGTACTCTACCACTTGAGCCACACCTCCACTTTTGGATTTTCTTGGGTGGTAACAAATGATACATAAAATGTAAGCCTGATTTCTAACAAACAAGGAGGGGTGGCATCACTCCATGGGTTGGGATAAAAATAAGCAGACTGCTCCACCTGGTATGCTTGCCTAATTCTGTGGAGAGTGTCTATGCACCGTTCTGTGCAGAAGTGAATTGCCTGATGAGATCTCCTTTATCTCTTGTGTGTCTATTTTGTTTCGGATACAGAGGGTGTTGGGTTTCCAACAATTAGAGGTAAGAGGTTCACAGATTTTCCTGCCTTGGCTGGTTTCAAACCATGATCCTCAGATCTCAGCCTCCTGAGTAGGTAAGATTATAAGCATGAACCAGTGGCTAGTTCTGGTGGGTTTTGATCCCAAAGTTTGCAGCCATCACAGGCCAGCTTCATCCAAAAGCAGAGGGCTAGAGTTGGGGTTAAATATAGGAGCCTTCTCAGGTCTGGGAGGCTTGTGAATAGTGGTGCTGGACAGTCAGTGTGGCTCTGCATCAGACTTGTAGTGGCCTGGGCAGGCCTATCTTACGCTGGTCAGATTGCCCAGAGCAGCTGTGTCCTCCTCCGAGGGCTAGCTGAAAGGGCGCCTCCCATACACCTGGCACAAGTAACACAAAATACTTTTTTTTTTTTTTTTTGGCCGGTCGTGGGGCCTGGACTCTGGGCCTGGGAGCTGTCCCTCAGCTCTTCAGCTCAAGGATAGCGCTCTACCACTTGAGCTACAGCGCTTTTTCTGCTTATGTGGTGCTGAGGAATTGAACCCAGGGCCTCATGCATGCAAGGCAAGCACTCTACCACTGAGCCACCTTCCCAGCCCCCACAAAATACCTTTTTATCAGTTTTGGAATATTGAGCAGGGCATTGTTTCCCATACTGTTTTGACCATTTAAATTTAGTTTAATTTTCAGAGGACATACAGTCATCTCTTAAAGTATCTTGTTAATAGCATATTACCTGCCTGAGGTTTATGTTTTTAATTTGGTTTCAGTTCTGGGGCTTGAACACAGGGTCTAGGTGCTCTTAGCCTTTTCACTCAAGGCTGGTGCACTACCACTAGAGCCACAGCTCCACTTTCAGATTTTGGGGATTAATTGGAGTTAAGAGTCTCATTAACTTTCCTATCCTGTCTGGCTTTGAACTGGGATCCTCAGATCTCAGCCTCTTAAGTACCCAGGATTACAGTCATGAGCCACTGGTGCCCAGCCTGGGGCTTTTTTTTTTTCCTCAGTTGTTCCTTTGTACCTTCAGGGAATTGGTTCTAGTACCCAGAGGTCAACAAAAGCCATAATCAAGTTCCTTCTATAAAATGTCACAGAATTTGCATAGAACCTGCAACATCCTCTTGTATATATTAAATCATCTCTAGATAACAGACAATGCTAGCAGTGTAAATGTGTAGTAGTTGTCAAGCTGTGTTAAGAATCACACAAAAAACTACAAGTTTAGCCCAGACACAACTTTTTCCATGAGTATTTAAACCATCTGTAGTTGGTTGAATTTGAAGGTACAGAGGGAGAATGGTGTGTGTGTCTGTATATACATACCCAGACTCCTGCTGCCTTTGAATTTCTAGTTTCCTCCTTGCTCCTGGGTGAGGAGTAAGTTAAACACACTAGGCTCTTCCTACAAACCCTTGCTAGAACGATATTCAAGACAAATCTAGTTTTCTTCCCTTGGACTGTGCAAGGCCATCAGAGCCATGGCCAGGCAGCCTTTGTGGCAATGGTACTAGATCACTGTGATCCAGGATATCTTTCTTGTAAAGAAAGAAAGGAACAATGGGGCTGAATACTTTTTGACACTTTTCCATCCATTTGGCACTGGAATCAAACAAGACAACATTCTGCTCTGAGCCAAAGGGTTTTCAGTTTCTGACAAGCAGGTGATTGCTTGCCTTGGTGCTTCTACCCCCAAACCCATGTTTAGGAAGGGGTGGTGTCTTCCATACAGGGGTCAGATGCTGATGTCTCCACTGTCTCCTTCCCTCTACCAAACAAATTCACTTACAAATGAGCCGTATACTCAGACAATTGTGTGTGTGTGTGCGCGCGCGTGCATGACTGTACTGGGCACTGGGGCTTGAATTTAGGGCCTAGGCACTGTTCCTGAGCTTTATTTTTATTTAAGGCTAGCATTCTTCCACTTCAGCCACACATCCACTTCTGGCTTTTTGCTGGCTAATAGAAGGTAAGAGTCTCTCAGATCTGCCTTCCTGGGCTGGCTTTGAACTGCTTAATCCTTAAGATCGCAGCCTCCAGAGTAGCTAAGATTACAGATCACCCACTCTGCCTAAGATTTGCCTTTTTAAAATGTCCACATTAGCCAGGTGCTGGTGGGTCACGCTTGTAATCCTAGTTACTCAGGAGGCTGAGATCTAAGGATCGTGGTTTGAAGCCAGCCCAGGCAGGAAAGGCTGTGAGACTCTTACCTCTAATACATTATTCAGAAAAACCCTGGTGGTGCTGTGGCTCAAGTGGTAAAGTGTTAGCCTTGAGCCTGAAAAGTTCAGGGATAGTGCCCAGGCCCTGAGTTCAAACCCCAGGACCAGCAAAAATAAATAAATAAATAAAGATTAAATAAAAAAATGTCTACATCACTATTCCTGTTTGTCCCCCTGTATTTTTTTTTTTTTTTTGCCAATCCTGGGGCTTGAACTCAGGGCCTGAGCACTGTCCCTGAGCTTCTCTTCAGTCAAGGCTAGTGCTCTACCACTTGAGCCACAGAACCACTTCTGGCTTTTTCTGTTTATGTGGTGCTGAGGAATTGAACCTAGGGTTTTGTGCCTGCTGGCCAAGCGCTCTACCACTAAGCCACATTCCCAGCCCCTGTCCCCCTGTAATAGAGGATTCCTAGAGTCTCTGTAAGAGTTGCTCTGGGCCAGGGTGTAACTCAGTGATAGAGTACCTGCTTAGCCTCAGGGAGGCTCTGGGTTTAATCTCCAGACCAAAATTCTAAAAATTAGCCAGGTTCAATGGTGCACACCTATAGAACCAGCTATTTTGGAGGCTGAGTGAGGAGGATTGCTTGGGTCCAAGAGTTCAAGGCTAGCCTGGGCAACAGTGACAGTTTCTCAAACATTATTTGTGAAGTTTATTTGTTGTTGTTGTTTTACTGGCTTACATTAGTTTTATAGAGGGGAGTTCATTTTAAAAACACTTATTATTAGCCGTGCTTGGTGGCTCATTCCAGTAATCTTAGCTACTTAGGACGTGAGATCAAGAGAATCAATGTTTGAGGCCAAGATTTCATCTTACCCAATGAAAAGTTGGGTATGGTGGAATAAGCCCAACTGGTTATGTGGGAAGGGTAAATAGGAGGATCGCTTTCCAGATCAGCCGAGGCACAAACATGACACCTATTTGAAAAATAACTAAAGCAAAAAAAGAGCTGGGGACTTGATTCAAGAGATAGAAAGCCTACCTAACAAGCATAAGGTCCTAAGTTCAAACCCCAGTACCACGAAAAAATTGATTAGTGTCATAAAGCTTATTTTCATAACTTTCCTTACTTTTTCCTTGGCCAAACTGTCAGTATGATAAATTTAATATTTATTTTGGCATAACCGGCATTCATTTTAAAACCATAATTTTGTGATTACTAGTAAAAGCTAACAGCTATGCCATAAAAAGAGGTCAGTAGTAACGAATGGGATGAACTCAGTATTGATAAATACCTTTTGCATTTCTGTAGCAGCTTGGAGGGCAGGTCTCCAGGGCCTGTGCATCTGCACACACTGCAATGGGAGGAGGTTGAGCTTGCAGATTGCTCTATCAAGGGGCTCTGGAGATGGGGGAGAGCTGTCTTTATAGGAAGAAAGCAGGAAGACAAGGGCTTAGGAGGTAGTGGTAGACGGCTTGCCTGGCATTTGCAAGTCCCTGCATTCCACCCAGCACTGTGCATATGTATGCACATGTACACACACATAGACAACCCAGGATAGCAAAAAGTATTCTTCAAATTTCAAGTCCACTGTGCTAATACCATGACAGGCAAGAATTTAACTTAGAATTATACTCTGACTTAAGGAAAGGCAGGGATGTGGCTGTTGGAGTACACTTAAAACTGCTGGTTGTTCTGAAGACAATTGGAAGTTCCCATCTTATTTCTTACTTATTCTCATTTCCATGTTGAACATGCTCACTCTCTCTCTCCACATCTGTGGAGGACTTGTTTCATACCAGACATTTTAGGAATATGGCAGGAAAGAAGTGTGACAAGATCTTCGTATCTTCATGGGACAATGGACTAGAATGGTGTGTGTGTGTGTGTACTGGGGCTTAACTCAGGGCCTTGTGTTCTCATTTAGCTTTGTTTGCTCAGGGTTGGTGCTCTACCACCTGAACCACAGCTCTACTTCTAGTTTTTACTAGTTAATTGGAAATAAGAGTCTCTCAGATTTGTCTGCCTAGCTTTGAACTGGGATCCTCAGGTCTGATTCCTGAGTAGTTAAGATTACAGGTCAAAGCCACCAGTGCTTGACCAATGTACTAGGATATTAGGTGCTAAGTATGACAGAAAAACCTGCCCAGAAATATGGAGGGCAGGAGTTGATACTGAGAGGAATGAGGATTATTAAGAGGATCCTTCAGGAAGAAGCAGCATTTTCTGTGGAGACATATGGGCAGCACCATCAAGTCAACCATGGCATGAATCTACCTGAGGTCAGAACTTCCAACTAGTTGACCTCGTCAAAGAGGGCACTTTGCAGGGAATAAGGTCTGCCTTATCCTGGATGCATTAAAACAGGTGAGGGCCTAGAAGATGAAGGCAGAGGGTTCCTGCAGTCGGTTGTTGGCATGGATTCCTTTCAACAGTCGAGATCAGCTCTGAAAGGCCAGCTGTAGAAATGAGAGTTGGTGAGTTCAGGCAGTGACCTGCTTTTCTCGGAGTTGCACGTGGGAGGCGTGCAGATTTGGAGCCACCTGCAGCTGTGACTCTCTCCTGGGTAACAAGTTGCTTTGTTGCTGAAGATGTAATTTGTGTGGTAATGCATGTCACAGAGATGAAAATGAACAGTTACAGTGTTCACCTATGAAGTCACTTTCTCTTCATATCAAAGCAGGAAGTAGGGGCTGGGAATGTGGCTTGGTGGTAGAGTGTTTGCCTCGCATGCAGGGACCTTACATTCGATTCCTTGGTACCACATAATCAAAAAATAAAATTAATTAAAAAGAAAATTTAAAAAAGCAGGAAGTATGCAGTGAACTGTGGGAACAAAGGGATGTGTTGCCCACTACTGCCATGGCAGGTAAGATCTTCCAATAGGACCCAGTGCTGGACTCAGTACTGAAGCTAAGTGGCTAGTACAAGGTTGGTTGTTTTGTGTGTGTGTGTGTGTGTGCACCTGTGGTGGTAGTCATGGGACTGGGAATTTGATCCCAGGGTTTTGTACATACAAGGCAAGCACTCTATCAGAGTTATAGCCTCAGCTGCAAGGAAGGTGTGTGTGTTTCATAGTTAACTTCCTTCTGAGGTTTGACTATTTCCTTTTGAGAGATGGACTAAAACTTGTTTATGGCAACTTGTACAACTATTTGCCTCTGCTTTTGAGTTTCAAATAAGTAACATTTTGTACTTTCTTGCTTTTGTGTAATATTCATAACCAAGTCTGTCTTCAAAAGACAGAAACGTTACTTGGAAAGAATTGCCATTTCACATGTCAGTGAAAGGATTTGCTTGGATTACCCAAAGATTTTTTCCCCCCTCAATTACTAATTACAATTGGCTCAGTTTAAAGGTTTACCACTTGGTCAACCTGTGAAGTTCTCTCACCTGATTCCCAGCACTCAAGAGGACGCACAGGGAAGAAAGATGCCTGTACTACACAGCAAGACTTCCAAAAAGTGGGCGCTTACCAAGCAAGAGCTCAAGGCCCTGAGTTCAAGCTCCAGTACCAGCATGTATGTGTGCACACACGTACACCCCTCCCCCCACAGAAAAAACAAAATTAGATGCTTGGTATTGCTGTCAAAAAAAACCTACTTTGCTAATTAGTCTAGGGTTTTGTTGTTGTTGTTTTGTTTTTTAGGTATCAAGATCTAGGGTCTTGGCTCCTTAAAAAAACCTAGGGCGGAGTCCAGCCATTATGTATCCCATGCACTTGACTCCTTGTAACCTGGAATTGGAGCAGGATGACTCTGGAGGTTTGTAGCTGGTGCATGGCTAAATTTGGATTCTCTTTTCAGATGTGTAAAACCAAAGCTGCTGCCATGTTTGCTTTTGATGTCAGTATGGAATCTTAACTCGGGGTCTGAGAGCTGTCCCTTAATCTTTTCTCTTAAGGCTGGTACTCTACTACTTTGAGCAACAGTTCTACTTCCAGCTTTTTAGTGATCATTTGGAGATAAGAGTCTCCTAGACTTTTCTGCCTGGGCTGGCTTTGTACCACGACCCTCAGATTTCAGCCTCCCAAGTAGCTAGGATTACATGGGTGAGCCACCAGCACCTTGCAAGTTTCTTATATTTTTCTGCTTTCCCACTGGGGCTCCATATACAGAGGCTACAGTGTTCACAGGTTTACCTGAGAAGATTGGCTGTTCCTTCCCACTCCACGTCCTTCCCTAGAACTTTACACTTAGGAACTGCTTAGGAACTTCGATTTGTGGTACAGCAATCTTCAATCCACCTGTGGCAGGTTTCTCCTGAGGAGCTGGGATGTAGGTTTTCGGTGCATGCACACTTCCTCCCCCCCAGGAAAGGAGAAGGCCAGGATGCAGGTCACTGCTCATACGTCTCATGTTGTTATCACAGAGAAACTTCAGTGCAAAAATGAAAAAGCGCCTTAAAAAGGTCAGGTGACCCAGAGAACAGCTTGTGTACATAGATCTATATAAAATTCAGTATCATGTGATGCTAAGATATGCAGTCTATAGCACCACTCCTAGAGTGCATGAAGTATATATAACAAATTTCCTAAGTTCACACTTGAGGAAGATGCCCTTTGAGGAGTGCTATTTAGAAAGTATAAATAAAAACTGGGCATGGTAGAATACATCTATAGTTCTATGAACCCAGCAGACTGAGATGGGAGAATCTTCTGGCTTTGAACCTTGGTCCTCAAATCTCAGCCTCCTGAGTGGCTGCGGTTACAGGTGTGAGTCACTGGCATCCAGCTCAGACTTTATTTCTGAAATTACCATAAGTTACCACTGCTTGGTCTCTTACCTCTCCAGCCTGGTGACTTCAAACAGTGGGTAACCAGAAGACACTGGAACTCAACACAGAAGCTATGACCAAAGACATTTTATTTTTCCCTATATAAGTTTTAAAATAAAATACTTGAATGGAAAACATTTAGTGCCATCATGTCACCCTGAATGTCAGCAATCCCTTTCAACTTTCTACACAGGAGAAGCCAGGTCAAAGTCCAGCAGCAGTACACCTTCAATTGTTCTGATTGTACAAAATTTTTCTGCTGTTCTGCTTTAGTAAACAGGAACATAATTTAAAACACTCATTTCCTATATGATACCTAAAATCCAGTTCCATATTTATTAGTGTAGTTAGAAAAATAAAAGCCTTAAAATTTTCATAGTATGAGTTCATGGTGTTAATTGCATCTCTCTTCATTTTTAATTGGTAAGATCATTAAGTCACTGTACATCAATTATTTGATTTAATTTTTACCTGCTTTGGGACAGTTAATTCCCACTGTCCACTGAATGAATGTCTTTCAAATATTAATGAATATATTACAGTATTGGCAAGCGTCTTACATCTGATACTGGTAAGAAGTGAAGCTACACAGAGAGAGGCATAGATCTCCCTGGGTGACCCCATGGCCTATGGGACAAAAGAACCTGGTGCTCACACCTGGAAGGAGCTGGGATGGAAGAAACAACAAAGATGTGTACACATGCGCAAGGTACATCCAGCTCCAACTGAGACCAGACAACCACAGCTTGTTATTGGTGGGAAGAAAAAGCTTCACCAGGAGGAAACCAGGATAGCAAGGCACACTGCAGGGGGTGGGGTGGGGGAGGCGCAGGGAGCTCTGAGCTGAGGCGCAGGATTTTAAAAGCAAGTGCCTCGAGCTTAAATCAGACTATGGAAAATTCACTTAGTACAAATGTTGAAGGGGGCATGCATGGCCAAGATAAGGGAAAGTAGACACACAAATCTGTTTTGGTACCTCAGAGGTAATTTGATTCTAAAACTTTAATCCTGTTATATGTTCTTTTTTTACACAATTTTCTGCAAACTGTTTCACTGGAAACACCATTCACTCAACCTCTTGGATGAACTGGCAAAGCTGTTCATGGATCTGCAACCATAATGGCCTGGTAAAAGGTGATCACAATGCTCAAGTCATTTGTTGCAACACCCCGTACTGTAACCTGAAGAAGGGGATAAAAAGTTTACTAGAGAACTACTGAACTAGATAGGAAGTTGTGAATGTGAGTGGAATTCTCATTTTGGGGGAGGTGGGTGGTCAGTGTCTTATGTTGCAATACAAACAGCAACCAGTCATTGTTTTAAAAAGCATGTTACCTAGATCCATATTTATATACTCATATAAGTACCACCTCTTCCCCTTACTCCCTTGTAGGAAGCCACAGCAGCTTAAGCCTGGGCCATCCAAGAGGGTGGGCATATTTGTATAGTTGAGATGTTTTCTTGAAAACTTTAAAACATGAGATATAACCAATATAATTTGTGTGTGTGTGTGTGTGTGTGTGCGCACGCACACGCATGCGTGAGCACGTGTGCTGGTACTAGGGCCTGCTTGAACTCAGGGCCTGGGTGATGTTCTTGAGTTGTTTTTTTTGCTCAAGCCTAGCACTCTACCACTTGAGCTTCAGCTCTACTTCTGGCAAAGACAGAGTCTTACAGGCTTTCCTGCCCCATTGTGGCTTTGAACTGCTATCCTCAGATCTCAGGCTCCTAAGGGGCAAGGATTACAAGCATGAGTCACTGGCACCCATCTAACGAACATAATTTTTAAAGTTCTTAAGAAGAGTCTTTAATATAATTGAAACAATTCAGTGTTCTGGTGGTCCACTTTTACATGCATTATAGATAAACTAGTAACATGCATTATTTTACTCAACTGGTAAAGTTTATTTTATAAGTGTAAGTAATTTAAAGCCAGTTCCTAAACTGTAAATTTCAGTTAGAAAACTACGACTGGAGCAGTTTTGAGGTTATGATGTTAATTTAACGTGGAAATGTTACTATTTTTTTTAATGTGATATGAAATGTGATGGTCATGCCTTTTTATTAAATGGAGCTGCCACAGTGTTGATGACAAATCTGTTCTATAGCTTTCAGGAAACATTTGTGCATGTGCATTTAACTGGTTTTCACGCATCCATGGTGATTTGAAAGGTTGCACATTGCTAAGTATATCAGTCACAAAGGATAGTCCATGGAACAGGGCAAAAGAGCTGAGTGGTTTCAGGTGCCAAACGCTACCTGCCAATCTACCTTCACAGAAACCCAACCTACACTTAACTCAATTTTGCAAAAAGCATCCAAACTTTTTGCCAGTCAGGAGTTCAACTTTTTTTTTTTTAATTTTTGAAGAGTTAAATATGTGTTTCTTTTAAAATTCATTTATAAAAATAAATTTTAGTTTGATATTTAGGTACCAAATTGTGGGTGAATTTAGTTGTGATGACTGCACTACAAAATTATGAAAAATGTAGCTGAAAATGGACGAGTTGTGGCTCATTTTCCACTGGAACCTCTCCTGTAACAATCCTTGTCAGAGTTGACAAAATTACAGCTTTGTCCTGAAGCTCCCACAAAATTAACTCTTTTGATTTCTACTATGAAACTATTAGTCACTTTTAATACATTCACGGAAGGGAACGAAAGCCTGTCAGAGGTGCCGCGGTGCTGGGAGGGGGCCAGCAGCTCAGAGGAAGCAGCTGCCTTGTGCAGAGGGATGCAGGCAGAGAGCCCCTTATGGAGTTCGTACCTCAGAACAACAATAATTTAAAAATCAGTTGAAAGTACCAGCAAGTCCTAGGTTTGTGCAGTGAGGCAGTAACAGCCTAGCCCTCCCCAGGGACCTGGCTGGGGGCAGGGCACTGGACACTATGTACATGAGATAGGAACACTGTCATGTGGATATGCCAATATGACTTACTGCTTAGAACTGTGCTAACATCAACACCTCTGTCAGACCCACTTCCCATGCCAGAAACCCTTTGCCTTAGGCAGGGAATTATTTCAGGGACAGTAAGAACCCAACTAAGGAAAAAGTTTCTGGTTTTCACATCCACACACTTAAGAGCAAGTTTCAGGCTGTTGTTTTGTCCTCTGTGAGTGCAAGTGACCAACTGGTTGACCTGTCACGTCTCCTCAACCGATATGAACACAGCATTCAGTCTGTGGGAGAAGGTGAAGCAGCAAAGTCTGATCTAATACAAATTCAAGCCTATGAAATAAAACCAGGGGGAGGAGAGACAGCTTGGCAGTGTTTTCCACTCTGACACCGCCTTGCCTTGGGACACAAAAGCAACTGGAAGGCACGGGCTCAGATCTCATTGATAGTCCTTTCTGAAGGACAGTACTCAGAGGGGGCTGCTGAGGACATATAGAAAGACTGTGTTTTCCTTTTTAATCGGGCTCTTTTGTTGGCCAACACCAGGCTACGCCGACTTGAACTGATGATTTCTGAAATGAACTTTTTGCAGTCTACGCACACCTCCATTGTGCTCCAGTCCTCCATGAACTCTTTGGGAAATTGGAGTTCTTCGTCTGATTTGTCCACCGACTTAGATTTTGAAGAAAACCTGGAAGAAAGAAAGCCCAAACAGCTCAGTATTCCTATTTAAGATTCTATTGCAACATTAGCAAAACATGTAAATTATTAAAAATTTTAAGGGGTGACATTGTCCAAAAAGAAATGTACTCATTACTTGACTTCTGAAACAGTAATCCCTCTTGTATAACACCTTAATAATAACAATAAAATTATATACAAAATATTAAAATCCTTGTCAAAGCATTATGGAATGGGTAAATTGATCACATCATGTTTTTTGGAAGGATTTTTTTTTGTTGTTGTTGTTAACTGGACACAAGGTTCAAAAACATTTTCTTTTTTTTCAGTTGTGGGACTTGAACTCTGGGTCTGGACACTATCCCTCAGCTCTTCAGCTCAAGGCGAGTGCTCTAACCGCCACAGTGCCACTTCTGGTTTTCTGAGTGGTTTACTGGAGATAGGAGTCTCATGGAGTTTCCTGCCCGGGCTGGCTTTAAACGGTGATCCTCAGACTTCTGAGTAGCTCGGATTACAGGCATGAACCACGGATGACTGGCCTCAAAACATTTTTTTTTAAAAAGACAGCAAGGGCTGGGTGCTGATAGTGCCTAGATATAGTACCTCTATATCTAGTTAATCAGCTAGCTAAGATCTAAGGATCATAGTTCCAAGCCTGCCAAGGCAGAAAAAAAGCATGAGATGCTTATCTCCAATTAATCACCAAAAAAAGCCAGAAGTAATAGAAAAAGCTCAAGTGATAGAGCCCCAGCCTTGAGTGAAAAAGCAAAGGGACAGTAATCAGGCCTATAGCTCAAGCCTCAGCACTGGAAAACAAATAAACACCAGGAAATAGGTTTTATTAAGAAATAACACTGAAAAGCCACTTACTGGTGGCTCATACCTATAATCCTAGCTACTAAGGAGTCTGAGATTGTAGGATCACAGTTCCAAGCCAGCCTGAGCAGGAAGTCTGTGAGACTCATATCTCTACTTAACCACCTGAAAACTGGAAGTGGCGCTGTGGCTTAAAGTGGTAGAGAGCTAGCCTTGAGCAAAAGAACTCAAGAGACAGTGCCCAGGCCCCAAGTTTGCGCAAGCCTCACGACTGACAAAACAACAAAAAAAAAATCACTAAAAATTGTGCACTTATAACATCTTTGGAAAAGAGTCTCCAAGGTGTTTGCCTGATGATCATTCACATGTAGACCAGGCATTTTATCAACCAAGACACAAGTACATGTTGCTAATATCCTACTGATGATTCAGAAGGACTTCAAGTTTGTTTTCCAGGGACCTAGTGCTCTGTGTCACGATAAGTGAGCATCAGTAAAATGCTGTGGTGCTATAGGAATGTGCTATAGGAAACTGAAATAAATTGATCATTTTGTTTTTTTGTTTTTGGTGCCAAGTATTGAGGCTTGAACTCAGTGTTATCCCTTAGCTTTTTCACTCAAGGATGGCATTCTACCACTTGAGCCACAGTTCCAGTTCTAGATTTTTGCTGGTTAATCAGAGATAAGAATATCACCGACTTTCCTCCCCAGGTTAGCTTTGAACTGCGAGCCTTAGATCGCAGCCTCCTGAGGAGCTATGATTATAGGGGTAAACCATTGGAGCCTTGCCTATTTTTCTGTCTTATGACACATCCTAAAAAATTATCTTTTGATCAATGTTCTTGCCACTTGTGTTTTTAATTACATATGCTCACTGCCCTATTCTCCTAGACTTGAGAGAGTGGTTATTTGGATTCAGAACTAGATCAACAGCACCATAAAAGTATAAGGAAACAAAGGATCACTAATTCTCTTATTTTTTAACCAATGCAAATATGAAAGGCCAGAAAGAAGGTCCAGGAGGTTGAGGGTAAGCAGGAAAAAGGAGGACTATTGTCTTAAACCCACTTATGACATCCCTATGAGCCTGCATCATGAAGAGGTGGTTCAGAGGACAGAGCCAAAGCACAAGGCAAGTGTCTGGGGCTTGGGGCTCAGGTCTCATGCTAGGCTCTCACAGAGCCATGAGACTCTTCCCTGACAGTCTGGGACCTGAGTTGGTCTTCCTCCTCCATTGTGATGACCAGCAAAGGGACTGGTATTGGGCTTTTTTTTTTTTTTTTGGCCAGTTTAGAAAAGTTTTAAGCATAAATCTTTTACTTCTGCCTTTACAATAATAAACCACTGTAAACACAAAGTAGTTTCTTTCCAAAACTGGAGGAGGAAAGAAGAATTAGACTTGTTCCATTTAAAATCAGGTCAGTTTTAAAGATGACTTCTAAAGAATATAATGGTTACTTCAAAAGTAGGGGAACTACTATATGATTAAGTATCCTTTGAGCAAATTGTCATTATCCTCTGAAGAGTCGCCTTTGAGGAAGCTTGGGAGATTTGTGTGCAAGTCTGAACCAACAAAGGAACCAGCAAATTCCTCTTTTGTCAAACCTAACCCTTCTTTGCAGTCCCTGTAAGCAGAGAGGATTCTTGGAAGACCCAGGTCCTGGCTTACCTGGCAATGCCCCGAAGTGGCCGATGGTGGCTAGTGGAGGGCTTTTCTGACCTCATACAACTTTCCCCTCTTTGCAAGGCAGAAGGTCCCAAGGAAAAGATAGGGAGCGTGGAGTATGGCTTGGAGGGCAGCCGCATCTATTATTCCCCCCCCACCCCCCCAAAAAAAGAAAACATGAGAATGAGCAAGACTAGCATAGGCAAAACATGGACACAACTCTATTTAACCAAGCTGGGCTTACCTTTTTGCAACACTGTGAGCATACAGGCCTGTGTACAAAAGCAGAAGCATTAGTTGGCGTGACACAAAGGATGTGAGCAGAGTTCAAGAGGCCAGTGCAACACAATATGACTTCTATAACAAGATGCATACACTCTCTTCTTCTTAGACCAGAATGTAACAAACTAATTCAAATAGAATTGCCAAAAAGACAATAAATCTGTAAAGCTTAACTGTCCCTCTGTCCTTCACTGATAAGGGAAGATACTATTCCTGATCTTAGCTAAAAGGTCAAGACATGATTACTATGTCCCTTACAAAAGAATCAACTTCTGTTTGGAATTTTCTTATTATTTTTTAGACTCACATAATAACCATAAATGTCATTTAAACACGATGCATTAGTTATTTGCTTACATAAAAGAAATAACAGAGAAAAATTTCCCAGGTTCAATAATAGTTTGGTTCATTCTTGAAGAAATAGATCGTCCTTCCTAAGTGGCAAGGAAGGTATGAGGTAATACAACAGAATGGATCATTTCTAACACTACTCCTAGGTGGAAAAATGATGAAACAGTAGAGGTAATTGTATTTCTTTTTATGAATTTGTTTTTGGAACAGGTCTTACTATGTCATCCAGGCTAGCCTTGAACTCTAGATCTTCCTGCCTCAGCCTGTAGTCTGTGGGTATTGGGATTACAGGTATGTCCCACTATGTCCAGCAGTAATTGGCATTTCTTTAGTACTGTGAAATATACCTTTTTATCAATTACCTTACCTCTTACAGAACTGACAGGTGTAAGACCAGGTGAAGAAGGAAAACCTCCGTGTCCGGCAACAAAAGCAGAGCTAAAAAATACAAAGTTAAAAACAGGACCAACAGCTGCCCATCTAACTCCCATAGCTCAATATACTTCATATTCATCTAGGGGGATGTTTCATAGACAGAGGGAGGAGGTATCTGGTTCAGTGATACTTATAATTTGGCATTATGTTTATATAATTCTCCTTCAAAAAATAATAAAAGGCTACAGCACTCAAAAGTCTCATCAGTAAGGTTTTGAAAAACTATGTTTCTCAGACATATTTTCTTTATAAATCTTTTCAAAGTATAGTGATCCAAGTGTAAATATGGCTTCATCAAGCCATACTGCTACTATTAGGATTGCTGTGATTGTCATATAATATATGGTCTCTGTCCATAACTAGTATCTGACTATCTTACCTCCTAAGATCCCCTAAAAGCCTTGTATCATCTGGCCAGTGTACCAGGCTCCTAGGATACCACATCTAGAACTGTCTGTCTTCTATTGTTCCGTTTAATCAACTTTACACAGCTCTACCTTTCCTTTTTTCAGGGCGGTGTAGACATCTTTATACTGTTGGTATTTTTCCAGCTCTGCCTTCACCAGGACCTGACGGATATGCATCACTTCTTCCACGGTAAGGGCGAGGCATTCCACTGGGTAGCAGAATTCCTCCTGAAATTCAAAATGCCACATGAATAAGGAACTCCCATGACTGATCTGGAATTGCAATTTTCCCTTCAGATCATACACCTGGTTAGTAGCTGCAGAGAGGAAAAGAGGCTTCCCATGATCACTGGGACAGAGCTAGCTCCCTCTGGGGACCACCACATCAATGCCAAGTGCAGGAAGACTACAGATGGCAGGAACCAGGACCACAAGACATGCTGTAGGCGACTGAGATATCCAATCCATGAAAACGCCTCGTTTGTTCACATATTTTGCCTATAGTAACTCTCCCATTAAGTACAGCTATACAACTATGCCTGATATCTTGAAAAAAATTGTTTTTTTAAACCAACCTTATGTTGGCTTTCTCCTAATTATGTACAGACATTAGTGTTGTGGTGTGCCCTATATACTAACAGAATAATTGCAAATCCAAAACAGTGGTCCTGTTTTAAGAAAAACAAAACAAAGCTGGTTTGTGGTACCCAGAATAGCCAAGAGAAAGTGGTTAGTAACTTTATAGTGATCAGTTACATCAGCACACTTAAAAAAAATCCAAAGGGTCTGAGTTGAACTGAAACCATGGGAGCAGTTTACAAGCAAAAAGCCATCTCTCCAGGCTGCCCATTGCTCCAGATTTCCATGATTACTTTGCAACAATGGCTGAATGTGCAGTCATCCCTGGGATGGCATGGAAACACTCAGAAGAATTTCATAATAAATATTTATGTTGGCTGGCTTATGTTAATGGCTTTCCTACTAACAGCTGTGGAAGATGTTGATGTAACTGATCCTACTGAATAAGAGCCTCGCACCCATCCGTTCTCCATCCGGCCCACTCTTGATTGGTGGATCTAAGAGAAAGACAGAACAGTCTTGTGCATTCGGGCCCTGCCAGCCTTCAAGGGGCCATTGTGGTGCAGTGACACTGAAACTGAATGTTCTCAGCACAGACACATTATAATTCACTCCCACACACACAATAGCGTTGCTCCCAGGCATTCTGGAACCAAACAAGCCAAATGAGAAAGCACATGACTATGAACGCAGTCAGTTTATGGAGTTTTAACATTCAGTTCTGTCTTTCAATCAGAGGAAAACAAAAATAAAGCTAAGTTGCAAATTCAACAAACATTAGCATTTACTAAAAATAAAAAAGGTAGTTTGACAAACTACTGCTTATTGGTTAAAAAAAGTACAAAATCATCTCTGTTCAAGCTAACTTAAGGTAGACTAAACTGGCTTAAAAATTCTTTGTAAAAAATCCTGCAATTAGGTTTCTTAAGATGAGGAACTTGTTAGTATTTGGAGGGCAAGAATTGTTCAGAAAAATTACATCATTTGCTCTAAGATGCCCACAATACACATTTAAAAAAAATCACCCATCACACAGTTTTCTCTTTCAGTGGGAACAGCTTTTTGAGATAATAGGATTAAAGCAGCATGTTCAATATCTGCTCTGTTTTGCTCCCCCCTGAGAACAGAGCATGGTGTCAAGTGGAACAATGAACTGCCTTTCTGAAGGTCAAGCCATCAGAACTGAGTGCTGGCTCAGGACATCTGAGTGATGGGTTTTCTCTGTTCTTAACACGTCAAAAGAACAAGTTTTCCTACCATGATTTTCACTCAACTGGGATGGTGGCCAATGGCTGGCTGGCAATACTGCTAAACTGTAGCCATCTGGATATAGCCAAGAACCAGATGACCATATGTGTTACTGTGCATGCTAGGAAGACAGCAAGAAGTGTCAATTTCCCCAGCTGTAAACTAGCACACATGGCTGCTAAGCAACCTAGGCAGAGGTAATTCTTTGTTTTTGATGCTGGTACTAGGACTTGAACTCAGGGCTGCTCCTAAGCTTTTTTTTTCTTTTTTTGCTAAAAGCTACTGCCCACTTGAGCTACAGTTCCACTCTAGTTTTTTGGCTAACTGGAGCTAAGAGTCTCATGGACTTTCTTGCCCAGGCTGGCTTTAAAACATGATTCTCAGTTCGCAGCTTCCTGAGGGGCTAGGACTGCAGGTGTGAGCTACCAACACCTAGAATGATACTTCCCTTTTATTAGCAGGGACCAACTTTCTATCATGATAAACCCACCAGCAGGGGGCTTCCCTTGTTTCAGTCACACAAGTCCTTAGTCAAGCAGATCTTCAACTTCCTGCTTTGACCTACAGCAAAGTTAGAACTTCAAAGGACATTAAGAAGTAGATTTTTTTTTTTCTGCTTTGCTTTCTGATTTATTTTTAAAGTTCAAGTAGATTATTACCCTTTAGTAAAATAACTAAACAAGTCAAATGCTAATGTTTTAATTCTGGAGCTTTCTCAAGGACAACAAGACTTTAATGCAACATGAAAATGACATAATAAATACTTTTCATTATTTGTTTCCGATTGACCAAAAAAAAATTAACAGCATCCCCAGAGCCAAATTAAACTTCACAGGTTTTGCTTCAACTTGTGACACCAGGGTTTGAAGTGAGTGAGAGCCTTGCCACTAAGACACTATGCTTTGTCAGTACAGCAGTAGGTGCTCAGCTTATCTGACAGGCTACATTGCATGGAGGGCAAGGGCTACACCACACAACTCCATTTCCCTCACTGTTTTGTGTTCCTATGTGACCAGAGGCAAGCTAAGTCCTCACAGGCTTTTCACAAAGACTACTATATGCCTTTGGAGCTTACTGGCATGCACGCCAGTAAGTTTACTGAGTTTGACTGGGTATACGTTTTAACTATATAAAAGGGGTTAGAATTAGGCAGTACAGAGAGGTTAGCCAGCAGAATTTTGGCGAATAGGTCACTGACAAGTGGGAAGAGATATCTTTTTATTTTCCTTCAGTACTGGGGATTGAACTCAGGGCCTGGGCACATTCCCTTGGCTTTTTCATTCAAGGCTGGCATTCTACTACTTGAGCCACAGCTCCACTCACAGCTTTTTGCTCATTAATTGGAGATAGGAGTGTCACAAACGTTCCAGGATGGCTGTGAATTGCAATCTTTAGATTTCAACCTCCTGAGTTGCTATTGATGCCTGGCTACATTTTCCATAATGGTCATGAGTAGCGTATATCTGAAGACTGTCTGAAACAACCATTGGTTTTCAAGTTTTTAATAAATCAGAGAGGCAATTTTAAGCCAAAATAGCAATTAAGTGTAAATACTCTTCTCTTTTTTCAAATTCAATTTTAACATCCAGAATAAATACTTTCTTTGTGGGAAACAGATATAGCTTCCTGTAGAGCTATCTCAGTTAGGAGGTGTTGACAGCAAAATGCCAACATGTAGGAGTGGCAGGAATTAAAGAGTCACCCCCATACCTCACTGTTCTGCCCAATGGACAGATCTAAAATGGGAAAAAGGACAGAGACCTCATGACAAATGATAGAGGAAGGAATGTGCTGCATCTGGCTTACATCTAGAGCCTCCTTTCTACCAAGGTGACTAATAGAATAACAAAGGGCCCAGCTGCTAGGTCATCATTAGTAAACATCAGGTCTTTAAGAGTCAGGCCTGGCTGTTCACCAGCATCTGCTATGTGTATGTGTGTGTGTGTGGCTCTTTGGTACTTAATTGGAGATTAACTACTTTCCTGCTCAGGCTGGCTTCGAACTGTGATCCTCAGAAACCAGCTTCCCGAGTAGCTAGGATTTACAGGCGTGAGCCACTGGTTCCTGGCATTCTTCTGGGGAGTGAGGTGGAGTGGGAGAGCACTGGTACTAAGGCTTGAACTCAAGGCCTAAGCATATTCCTTAGCTTTTCTGCTCAAGGCTGACACTTCACCACTTGAGCCACAGCTCCACTTTCAGTTTTTACTTTGGTTGTTCATTGGAGATCAAAGTCTCATGGACTTTCCTGCCAGGGCTGGCTTCAAACTGCGATCCTCAGATCTCAGCCTTCTGAGTAGCTAGGATACAGGCATGTACCATCTGTGTCTAGCTAATGATTTCCTCTTAAAATCTTTTTGATGTGTTCCTCAACAACATGTACGTTCAAATAATAGTAACATGGATTATCATGTGAGAAAAATCTCAAAAGGAGAATTGAAGTGTTTTAGATAACCCTATCAATAAAAAAGGAAACAATTATTTTCTAATGAGAAACAACATCTTGATTATTATAATGCATTTGGCAGGTGCTAGTTCTGGTTCAGGTTAGCCAGAACTGGCCTAGCCTCTGGATACTGGGAGACAGAGCTCATGGAGGTTGACAGGAAGTGGCAATGACGCACACGTACCTCCGGGTACAGGCAGTTTATGGTAGCTACTTGGCTGGCAGGAGCTGCTTTGCCAGCTGGGTGAGTGAGCAAACCTGGTGGTGAGGGAGGCCCCAAGAGGAAAGCACCCAGGCCCTCAGAGGGCCTCTTGTGGAGAAGACAGGTTCCTGGTGACTCATTCCCAGAGACAGACACCCACAACCTCTCTAATGTGATGCTGCATTTTGAGTCTGTTGTCCTTTCAGTAATTTCTTTCTTAAGTGAAATCATGGCATGTTCTACACATCCTACACAAGATTGGAATCAATGATCAGAAGCAAAGGGCCCGTCTGAGCTGTTAATTCTTGCAGAGTATAGTAGCTGAGGTATCACTGTCATGGAGATAAAGTAGGTCCCAGAACCAGCAGAAAGAGGCCAACCTTTGAGGATTTCCACCTGCTGGTGAAAGCTCTCTCACAGAGATAATACATAGCCCCTGCTACCCCAAACATGGCTGCTTCAAAAGGATGAGAGCTGAGCAGAGAAGCTGTTTGTATGGTAGAGAAAAGTGGTCGAAAAGGCGTCCTTGGCCATACACTGGTTATCCTAGGAACCTGAACAACAGAAAGGAGAAAGAAAATGGCAGGGGAAAGAAAAGGAGAAAATAATGCTGAACATGAGTGTGCTATAAATAGCAATTACACATCATGAAAGAACAACAAAACACACCAGGAGAATGGCGAGTGCTGACGTCTGCATTCACTTGTGTAAATTAGGGATGAAAGCATGAAGTCATGCCTAGAGAGGGCATAGTAGTTCACACAACAGACTACAATTTTAAGATTGTTTCAATGTGCTCTTGGGAGCATTTCAAGTCTCCTGAGTGGGGCTCATTGGGACGCAGGACAGAGGGCACTGGAACACATCCGGCAGCCTGTTGCCTCTGTAGGACCCTGGGAAGCATGGACAGCCATCCTCATCACCCCTCCCTACCAACTGTCATTTGAACCAATGATGAAAAATTAATTTTCAACCTTCTAGGGAAATAAAGACAAAATTAAAATGATCAACAACACAAACATTACTTCCATTTATAGTTGAGAAGTTATAAATGCAAATAATTTCTTGTCTACTAAAATTTTAATGACTACCTCAGCTGGTGCCCATGGAGAACCCGGGAGAGCTGTTCTCAGGAAGGAATCCCTTCCCTGACCTTGAACCTACACATCATCTGGTGAACTCTGCTTCTCCCACCACCTGGTCTCCAGAGATACTTCCCAGTGCCTGCAAATTAGTTTTCCTTGCTCTCCTTCCTGCTCCCCAAAGGAACATCAGAGGGTGACCAAGCACCAGCTGTGCCAGGAGGCAGAATTCCTGGGCTTTACATGGGTAGAAGGTCTTGGCATACCTTCTATTAATAGATGAAACTCCTTTGTAGTTCATCTCTGATTCTTTTACACTGATTTTTTTTTTTTTCTGGTACTGAGGCTTCAACTCAGGACCTGGGTGGGCAATGTCCATAAACTTATTCCCTCAAGGTTAGTGCTCTACCATTTAAGCCACCTCTCCTTCTGTGTTTTGGTGGTCAACTAGAGATAAGAGTCTCACAGACTTTTCTGATTAGGCTGGCTTTGAACCGTGATCCTCATATCCCAGCATCCTCATATCCCAGCCTCCTGAGTAGCCAAGATTATAGGTATGAGCTACTGACACCTAGTATGCACTGATAGTTTTTGAATTTGAGGCTAGCTTTAATGATGCTTTATGATCAGAAAGGCTAAGTGGCCAGGTGAATGACAGTTTGCCTTCTTAGAAAAGGTAGGCTGAGGAAATATTTTTATTATTAGATGGGTTACAGAAAAACAGGATGTAACTATGTATGTATGTATGTATGATCTCTATCTTTTTTTGGACTGATTCTGGTTTCTGTTCCTGAGCATTTGTGCTCAAAGTTAGCACTCTAACCACTTGAGCCACAGCTCCACTTCTGACTTTTTGGGTTGTAAACAGGAGATAACAGTGACACAGACTTTCATACCCAGGCTGGCTTTGAACTGTGATCCTCAGATCTTTGCCTCCTAAGTAGCTAGTATTACAGGTGTGAGGCATCAGCACCCAATTCCCCTTACATATTTTTAAGTTGTGACTACTCTGTCTATTTGATAAAACAAGAGCATATTCACATTAGTGAAAGTCCTTATCTAGTCAGAATTCTGTTTTTCTTTGATAAAGCCACTGACAGACTTTATGCCATCAAGTAGCAGGGTTTTAGCAAATCTTTAGGAGTTAAGAGGCATTCCATTAGGACTGACCATAAAAATCATTAATTCCTCAACTGGAATTGAATGGAAATGACAGATCAAATGCAAATACTAAATTCTGTTCAGTCTCCCTGTATTCATGGTAACCACACAAGTTTCCTCTGTTTTGAAGGAGGCCATCTGTTTTTGCTTGAAGTCCTAGTGATTCATCACAACTAAGTATATATAGTAATTGTAATGCATGAGTATTTGGAAAAACATTAGGTAGTAAGTTGTAGGTAGAAGCCTGGTATCTTGCCTATAGTCCCTAAATGGGGCTACAAAACAATCTCTGCAGACCTCCTTTGGCTGGTAGACCTGGTAGTGCTTCTCGGCAGGCCTGTGTGTGGGTCACACTGTCCTGAGAAATCATCACTACACGAACCTGAACATCTCTGGAAATCAGTAAAAACTGTTAACTAGTCCAAAGATGAGCTCTGGCTTCATAGGACAAAATACACTAGGAAACAATGTACAATGACCATACATGTGTCCAAATAAAAACTTCCTCTCCCATGTACTTCTGCTCCATAAAATTATCTATTACACTCAGATTTGACAAAGTTATCTTAATCAGTTTTTAATAATAATTTTAAGTGGATGAACAACTATGGAAAGGAAGAAAGCACTTCTTTAATAAAATCAATTGATAAGTCTTCTGAAAAAATGAAATACTCCAAATGAACAAAGACTAGTCAAGTATGATTACAGCCTATTTTCTTTATATATTAAACACTCAAAAGCTAATTTTAACCTTCAAGAGATCTTTTCTCCCTGTAACAGTTCTAGTTTTCCAGTGGGTGCTTAAATCTCCACCTACTCTTGGAGGTACTTACCAGAGAGCGGGAACTCTGCCGGGACGGGGGCAGGAACTGGCGCACATTTGTGGGGGTCTCCTTTTCAATAGAATGTCGTCTCTGTGGTGGCTGCCGTCTCTCTGGCTGGGGTGTTGATGATATAGGCAAGAATTTTGGAGGCTCTAAAGATTTAACCAAATAGATGAACTGTCTACAAAACAAAAACCTTAGATTTCCGAATTATCTAACAGAATATCCTTTGTCATTTATTTCACTAGAGGGATATTTTTAAGGTGCTAACAGTCATGAGGATTGCCACCAAAGATCCTTTGTAAGGCAAACTTGCAATAGAAAAAGCAAGGAGCTGAGCATGTGGAACATGCTTGTAACACTTGGGAGGCAGAAGCAGAAAGATTTAGAGTTGAGGTCAGCCAGAGAAAGGGTAGTGAAATCTTACCTCAAAAACAAACAAGGAGCTGGGAAGATAGCTCAGTGGTAGAGCGCTTGCCTTGCATGCATGAGGCCCTAGGTTCGATTCCTCAGTACCACATAAGCAGAAAAAGCCAAAAGTGGTGCTGTCATTCAAGTGGTAGAGTGCTAGCCTTGAGCTGAAGAGGTGAGGACAGTGACCAGGCCGAGTTCAGGCCCCATGACCAACAAAACAACAACAAAAAAACACAAAAAAAAACAAAAAAAAAACAAGCCAGGAACAGGCAGCTCACACCTTTAATCTTAGCTACTCAGGTAGCTGAGATCTGAGATCACAGAAGCCAGCCTGAGCAACAAAGTCCAGGAGACTCTTATATAACCAATTAACAGCAGAAAAAGCTAGAGGTGAAATGGTGGTTCAGGGGTAGAGCATTAGCCTTGAACAAAAAAGCTCGGGGACAGGAAAAAAGGGTTAGGTCATGGATCAAACTGTATAGCACATGTCTCAGACATTGTTTTAAAAACACATAAAGAAGCTGGGCATCAGTGACTCATGCCTGTAATCGTAGCTACTCAAGAGGCTGATCTGAGGACCAAGGTTCAAAGGTAGCCCAAGCAGGAAAGTCCCTTGAGACTTTTATCTCCAATTAACCACCAGAAAACTGGAAGTGGTGCTGTAGCTCAAATGGTAGAGCACTAGTCTTGAGCTGAAGAGCTGAGGGTCAGTGTCCAGGCACAGAGTTCAAGCCCCATAACCAACAAAAACAAACAGCAACAACCAAAAAAACCTACATATAGATATGTATACTGTATGGCCAATAAGACTCCCAAAATTCTCAAGTGTATGTTCTTCTTACATTTTTTTTCTTATGAGTATAAAATAAGAAAACACTTTGTCTATTAAGACAGTTTGTCTTTAGACTTAAGGCTTCATACTGAAAAAACTCCCAACCAAACAGCTTTGATGTTACAATTATACCTTTCTTCTCCTTTGTCTCATCATCTTTTTCCCTCCCTCCCTCCCTCCCTCCCTCCCTTCCTTCCTTCCTTCCTTCCCTTCCTACCTCCTCTTTCTCTCCCGCTTTTCCTTTTTCTATGCTGCTGGGGCTCATGCTAGGCAAGTGCTCAAACTGTTGAGATTCTCTAGCTCAAGGGAGACTTTCCTTGTGACATTCCCACACATGTTCAAATGAATTCTAATCAAGCTCACTCCCCTACCACTCTCCCTTACTCTGTCCCCACTTCTTAAAACAATTTCAACAGGGTTCATGGCACTATTTTATTTATTTATGTATTATGCCCCCTTTGCATTTAAAGTTTGTGTGAAGAAATCTACTGCCGTTGTAAGTTGTTTGTCTCTTCTCTTTTGTAGGTGTTAATATTCTTTCTTTATTCTGTATATTTAGTGCTGCGATTATTAAATATCTAGGGGTGTTTTTCTTCCGGTCTTGCCTATTTGGTGCTCTGTAATCTTCTCCCATATGAATGATAACCATTTTCTTGAGGCTGGGGAAGTTTTCTGCTATTACTTTTTGAATAGGTTTTCAATGCCTTTAGCTTGTATTTCTTTCCTTTATCTATACTAATGACTTGTAAGTTTGATCTTTTGCTAGAGTCCAAGAGATCTTGTAATTCTACTCATATCTTCCAAGTGTTTTTTAAATGTTTGACCCATCTAATTACTCTGCCTTACCTTTGACCTCTGATACCCTATTTCCAACTTGCCCTATTAGCTAGACCTTTGATTGAGTTTTAAAAAATGATCTTGGTGATTGAAGTCTTCACTTCCAGGATTTTAATTTGATTTCCCCCCATCAAGATTTCTTTCTTTTTTTTTTGGGTCCGGTCGTGGGGCCTGAACTCTGGGCCTGGACGCTGTCCCTCAGCTCTTCAGCTCAAGGCTAGAGCTCTACCACTTGAGCCACAGTGCCACTTCCGGCTTTTTTCTTTTTGCTTATGTGGTGCTGGGGAATCGAACCCAGGGCCTCATGCATGTAAGGTAAGCGCTCTACCACTGAGCCACCTTCCCAGCCCCCCCCTCAAGATTTCTATGTCTTTATTGAACTCTCCTTTTATATGTTGAATTGCCTTATTTATTTCATTTATCTGTTTGCTCTCTAGTTGTTTGTTCATATGATCTTTCTATTCATTCAGGTATTCAAACATTGTCTCTTTTATTTCATTGACTAATCCTGTCATCATTTTACAGAATACACTGCTTTAATTTTCTGTCTTTTCACTAGCACCTAAGTCCTTTTTTAGTGGACTTGTTGATTTTTGAGGAAGACCTGAACTTGGTGATTGTTTTTCCACAGGGATTCACACATATGGGGAGATTTCAGTCTCCTAAAAACATGGAACATTTCATCCTTGAGTAAGGGCCATGATAAACTCTGTATTGCTCCAATTTTAGTATATGTGCTGCCAAAGTATGCACACTTGTGATGTTTTAAAGGCGAATAGTTCTGCATTTCCCCTTTTGAAAGCATAAGGAGACATTAGACATAAAACATACTGCCACTGTTTGATTCAATATTCCCTCCTACTCAACATTGACTGCTTAGAAGTAGTCCGGAGGAAAGTCAGAGTTAAGGTTAAGTGGGATCCATATATTTGGATTATCCCATCAAGAGAAACCACTAAAGGAAGACAAAGGACATAAATTGCACAGTCAAGAAAAGATAAAGAGCTAGCAGTGTAGCTCAGCAGTAGAGCATTGGCCTAGCAAGTGCAAGACCCTGAGTTCAAACACCAGCATAGCCAAAAAATAGTGGGGGAGGGGGAGAACGAGGGAGAAGGGGAAGAGAGAGAGAGAGAGAGAGAGAGAGAGAGAAGTTTCTAGAACCTGAAAGATCCATTACATTATTTAATTGGGTCTCTATAATATTTAACTGGCTGGCTAAACACTAATTATAGATAATAACCCAAGCCAACTCTTACTGTTCTTGATATAATCTGTTTAAGTAACTGAAATGCTATGTAAAGAATTTTAACCATTAAATTCTCTGGTGTATGCGCAACTAAGTCAACATTCTAAGAATATCTTAATATACAATTCATGCTCAATCCTATCTAATAATTTCATAAATGAAAAGGATTACTAAAAGCCTTTAGAAATTCTTTAATTTTAGGTATGTGTGTTCAGAGTCTACCATTTAATAAGAGTTATACAGATTTTTAGTAGTTATATCTATGTGGGCATGGTTGTGTGTGTGGTGGGCCAGGTGATTGGAATATAATTACTTAGGCTTCTAAGCTTGAATTCAGACAAGGAGGTAATAAATACAACACATGCATACACTGTTGACATATTTTTATATTATCTATATATGTTATCTACAAACGTGAGTGTATCTGATCTATTGCAAGTTAAGAAAACCTAAGGCTGTGAATGCAGCCTAGGAAAATAACTGAGTTGTCGTGGTACTGAGTTTGTCCTCAAGACTTGGAGCTTGCTAATAAGTGAGTGCTTCATTGTGTAAGCCATGCCTGTAGCAGAGTTAGTTTTTTATACCCCGAATGACAAAAGGAGAACCAGGAGATTTTGTAGGCAAAGAGCATTTTGTAAGGCATGGGCTCTGGCTTGCTGTGGACCACAATACTCACTCTTCCTGGTGCACACGGCCTCCAGTACTGGGTCCTCAAGAATAGAGGGGGACACACTGCTGCTGCTGGTTGACTTATGCAGAGTTTCTTCCTGAGGAAGGAGAGATTTCCTCACTTTAGTGTTTCCATGCTATTATTCAACCGCCTTTACTATCGAACAGTCAACAAATTATAATGTCAAAGGTTCAAGGCAAGAATAAAATGAACTACAAGGGATCTAAAATTAGGCCTGAGTTTGTGTCCTAGCTTTGCCCCAGTAGAGTGAGCAGACAATGAACAGGTTTCTGAGTTTCGTTGTTTGTAAGAATTAATGAAAACAATGCATTCAAAATGCTTAACAACCAAACCTATTATCTGGTTAGCAGTGTCATTATCTGTAAAAATATTAGTGAATAGATAAATGTAAACATTACAGAAATGGCAGTGAGTCTATGAACATGTCTACACTATGCCAAGCAAAATGGAAGGTTCTAATACTAGTGAGAATACTGTTTTTTACCAAGCTTGAATGAGATACAATATTTTCACATTAAATGCCTTACATCGTGACAGGAGATACACATTACCTAAAAGAAAACTAAGTTCATGCCACTATAAAACTTCTAAAATACTAAATAATTCTAAATATAGAAGGAAGAAAATCAAGTAAATATGCTAATCCATGACTATGGGAGATAGTGAAAATTCTCTGATATTTTTAGCCAAGTTGTCTTAATTAGTCAATCACTAAAAATTGAGCTCTCCTAAATTAACCTATTACTGAAATCATTAGTCTCAAGAAAGTTGCAATATAAAAGATCGAGTCAAAACCACATAGTTAAAAAAAAAAAAAAAGCTAGCTACTCAGGAAACTGGGATCTGAGGATTGAGGTTTGAAGCCAGCACAGGCAAGAAAGTCTGTGAGACTCTTATCTCCAATTAAGCACCCCAAAAAGCCAGAAGTGGAGCTGTGGCTCAAGTGGTACAGTGCTAGCCATGAGCAAAAAAAGCTCAGGAAGAGCACCCAGGCTCTGAGTTCAAGTCTTAGGACTGACGCGTGCGTGCGTGCATACAGACACACGTGCGCGTGCACACACACACACACACACATACACATACACACACACACACACACACAAGAAGATTTTAACCACAGTGATTGCTACACTTTTGGGACTTACCAAGGAGCACAATAAAGCATTTAACAAAGCCTTTATCCCATATATGATGTTGGCCATAAAAATTGCAAAAAAAAAATCTTAGAAGTGATTACAATAATCTTTTGTTTATAGAAAGTCAGAAGGTAAAAGAAATATAAGCCAAGGGCCAAGACTCTCTTTCAGGAAGACAAAGGAGTCTTTCCTAGCACCCCTAATAATCATCTGATGAGGTGGCTGCTGCTGTCTGAAACAGGGCCGGCACCTGCTTGCCTCCCAGATTCTTCAGCAAAGTCTAATTTACATGTGGTTATCTCTGCTACTGATAAGGGAGAAACACATGATTTTTCTTTATTCATAGATGGAACTAGATTGTAAAATAAAACTTGTCTTTAAAATGCTATCATATTTACTTCTGTAAGAAAGCAAAAACAATGGCTCTCTGAATCTGTCAGAATGAATTTTTTTTAATAAGGAAACAAAATTTCAATAGTTCTATGTTAACCAACTGAAATACCAAGGAAAAGTGGAAAATGAGAAGGTGTCAGGCTCAGAGTCTGATGCATGGAGCCAGAAAGCACTTGTGCTCACAGGGATCCTCGCATTCCAGCTGTGCCCTCTCAGGTTTATTGTATACTTGCGTCTTTATATTCTTGTTGTCTTACTGACCACTTTTTCCTGGCTGGGGTTCATTGTCTCTTCTTCAGCCTGGTTTCTAAAATCTGCTTGCTTGTGCTGGCTGATTGCAGGAATGGTTCCATCACTCATGAGATCAGGCTTTTTGAGTTCAGAATTGTGGCTGAAGGAGAGCTGCCTGTAGCTTTCCTTTGCTCCCAGGTGGCACTGTTACTTAATCTAACTCACTTATTTTCCTAAAAAGAAGCCCAAGAAAGTCTCAGACCCAGCTCCTTTGCTTACCTTTGTTACCAGAAGCCTGGGTATCACAACAACCAAAACTAATCTTTTATTTAAACAGAGTTATTTCCCCAACTCCTCCCTCTCCCCTGCCCCCGAATTTGTAAAGTTCATTTTCAACAGTGTCTTGTACATCTCACTGTTACAATGGATCCACCCGTATCCTTATTTCAGCATTTTGTTATATCCCTTCTCCTCCCTAAATTATAAAAATGCATATATAAGATGCAGGACACTGAAGGGAAGTGATGGTAGGAGTAAAACATAGGAGGAGGTAACAATGCTTGATAGGAAATGTACTCATTACCCTACTGATGTAACTATAACCCCTCTATACAGTATTGTTACTGTGTGTGCGTGTGTGTGTGTGTGTGCGTGTGTGCGCGCGCGTGTGTGTGTGTGTGTGTGTGTATATATATATATATATATATATATATATATATAGTTGCTTGAGATAAGCTAAGGGAAGTGACTGAAGATAAGCCAGAAACTATGAAGCTACATTTCTAGGAACTGACAAAAGACCCAGTATAGGAGGTCTGGCGAAATCGTGGATGGTTTTTCTAACTTGGTCTCTACCTTTCTAGGGGCTTAGTTTTCTCACTGAAAATGAGTATGATGGACAAAATTTCTAGGCTTTCAGTTAATTTTTTTTTAAATTCAGGAATTCTTACACAGTGCTGCTTGAAATATTGCCAAGTTTATGGACAAATAACTTTGGAGTTAGATGTGGGTTTCCAATATGACTGTCACAAATGCTATCATTTACAACTATTTTTGTTCCCTTATTTTTTTAAAGTAAAAATGAAATAATTGTTCCCTTTTCTTTGGGAGGAGGAGAGAATACTGTGAGTTGAACTCAGTGCCTTGTCCTTGCTAAGCTAGTATTCTATCTTTGAGCCATGCCGCTAGCTGCTTTTTGCTGGTTATTTTTGGAGATGGAGTCTATTGAACTTTTCTGCTGAGACTGGTCTCAAGCTAAGACCCTATGGATTTGGCCTCCAAGTAGCTCAATTACAGGTGTGAGCCACCTGCACCTGGCTCTTATTCTTTATATAAGGACCACAGCCACTTTCTAATGTTTTAGCAAAGTGAAATTGATATGTAAAGTCTAGCTCAGAGTTAACACTGTAAAAAGCAACTATTATAGTTCCCTTTAAGAAACTTCACAGTATCTATGTACCGAAAGCTATAAAAAATATGCAGTCTTTCATTTAGCAAGTGGAATTCTAGAAATATTCTGAGAACCAAATGTCTGTAAAAATTTAACAAAAGAGTGCCACAACAGTATTGCTATTTATAATGGCAGAAAACTGGAAACAAGTTGTTCCAAAAGAAAGGACTGAGCGAATAAAATATGGTTAGCTAAACTGGGCCCTGGTGGCTCACGCCTGTAGCTACTCAGGAGGCTGAAATCTGAGGATCACAGTTCAAAGCCAGGCTGGGCAGGAAAAGTCCATGAAGCTCTTATTTCCAACCAGAAGTGGCAATGTGGCTCAAGTGGTAGAGCACTTGCCTTGAGCTGAAGAGCTCAGGAACAGTGCCCAGGCCCAGAGTTCAAGCCCCACGACTGACCAAAACAAACAAACAAACAAGCCAGAAGTGGAGTTATAGCTCAAGTGGTAGAGCATTATTAGCCTTGATTGGAAAAATCTAAAGGACAGCATCCAGACCTTGAGTTCAAGTCCCAGTACTAGCACAAAAAAACAAAACATTAAAAGATTTAATGAGACACATGAGATCATGCATGTAGAGATTTTTGCAACAGGAGTCTGGTGGTGGCTAGAAGACATTTCCTGAGACGTTAAGAAAAACCATCTCACTTGGATGACTGTCTGATGAGGGAGAAATTCACTCCTGCCTGTTAGCCCTAATGTGAGAAGGGAATGGAGTGACTGGACTGTAGTGCTGCTGCTTCCTCCCCCAGGGGAGGTTCTGGCTTGGCCTTCTGCCATTTCAAAGGCTGCAGCACACAGGGTGGGCAAAGAGGCCTGTGCAAGGTGCATCAGAGACAGGGGGGGACTCACTGGTAAAAAGCTCAGTGTCAGCTAAGTGCTGCCACTTCCTAGTGGAACACTTCCTCTTAGGATGGAAAATGAATTGTACAAGGCTCTACCAGGCCCTAGCAGATGGGGAAGCGGTAGTGGTGGTGTGTGGTCAGGGCTCTGATGCCCAGTTCTGTTTCTTGCTGATGGATGCTACTTCTGTGTAAGTCTGCTTTAAGAAAAAGTTTTACTGCTTACAAAAATGATCTAGAAGCCTCTCCATAACTGGGAGGGAAGGATGAGAAATGAGGAAGTTGGTGATAAAAATTGAGAGAAGGAAAAAAAGAAGGGTCAGACTTCTTCACAATATCCCTTTATTTGGTGTCTGTAGCCCTGAGTGTTGACTGTGCAGTCTTACTTGGGAATTCACTTGGTCAATCAACAGAGCCACCAGATACTGTGGAATCTGATCCTGTGGGGAAGATTCACTGCAGGACAAACCTGGCTAGCAGAGCGAATGATGTGATCCCCCTCTGCCTGTCTGATACCCCCACCCCAATTTCTCAAATACATTTTTTTGGTTGGTCTGTGAGCCAGTACTGGGACTGAAATTCAGGGCTTGTGCTCGCACTTGGTTTGTTCACTCTAGGCTGGCACTCTACCTCTTGAGCTACATCTCTACTTCCACATACCCCAAATTCTCAAACTGAGGCTTCTCCAGCTCCTCTGGATACTGAAGTCCCTGAACTTCTGCAGTGGTTAGTCACATACCCTAAAACAGTGCTCACTAAACACTTGTAATAATTCTGAGATATATGGATTTTATTTCCTAAATTATAAACAACTAGAGGGCAAAAGATTAATATTTCTGCCTTTATTTCTTTAATTCTTGTTGAAAACATTCAGTAAATATTTGACTGGGAAAAAAACTGATGAAGAGAACAAATAGGAAGAGGATGAAAAAATATGTTAAAGTTGGGCGCCAGTGGCTCAAGCCTATAAACCTAGCAACTCCCAGGGGGCTGAAATCTGAGTTCTGTGGTTCAAAGTCAGCCCAGGCAGAAAAGTCCATGAGATCTTATCTCTGATTAACCACCAAAAAGCTGGAAGTGGAGCTGTGCTCAAGTTGTAGACCTCTAGCCTTGAACAAAAAAGCTCAGGGTCAGTGCCTGGACCCTGAGTTCAAGACCCAGGACAGTCATTCACACACACACACACACACACACACACACACGCACACGCACACACACGCACATGCACACACACACACACACACACACAAATATGTTAGGACAGAGGGAATAAAAATTATTAAAAACATGAATGTTAGTCTGCATAATGTGATATGGGACATATCTAACAGCCATATTTGCTGCCATTATTAGATAGCAAACATAACCAGAAGTAAACCAATCTTAGTTACTCACTCCCCAACACCAAAATAAATGCAGGAATGGGCTGAAAGTGGAAGAAGAATACCCTTCCAGAAAATTAGGAAGGCAGGATTCCTCAGTGCCTTTTCCAATTTTACATTTCTGGGGAAGAGCTGCCAATTTCCAGAGGAGACATGAAGATTACCAAGTCAACCTCTGTATCAGGTAAAAGATAGGAGGGATCAATTCTCTGTTGTATTCTATAAACTATCTACCATACAGGTTGATACTAAAAGTAGTAATATATTGCTTGACTTTCTATCGTGCAAGTTAATCTCAAGTTAATTGTGGTCTTGAAGGTTAAAACATGGGAAGAGACGAAGCAGCAGCTGTAGGTACTGGCTGAGAACTTGAGTCAGACTCTCACCTCAGAGTCCGAGCTGTCAAGCTCCGCCAGGGTGGGGGCTTTGAGGAGCTTCTTTCGCTGCACAGGTGCCTGCTGGGTGGCACTGAGCCCATTTTCTTTTGTCTGTGATGATAAGGCTCCATTCACTATAGATGATTCTCCCACATTCTTTGGAGATTCTGAGGCATTGACATCTGGTAAGGGAAAAGCAAAAGCTTACCTTTCCTTAGGCCAGCAAGGGTAATTGTTGAAAGGACATACTATGTGACAGCATACTTTCATGTCTCCTACCCCCCACAGCCTCCCCCCAAGATGCTTGAGACAATGGCCTTGTCTGTGCATATGAGACTTTGTTTTTTAAAGAAATAAACTGTCAGAGTCAACTGAAGGAAACTTTAACATGAATAATTACATGTTATATTCAGTTTAGATTCAGAGTTGGGAGAACTCCTATAGATGACTGACTGAATTGCTATTTGCAAGTGAAAGAACAGGGCTCAGAACTAGCTCTACCTTGGGGCTGGGAAGGTGGCTCAGTGGTAGAGCGCTTGCCTTACATGTATGATGCCCTGGGTTCGATTCCTCAGCACCACATAAGCAGGAAAAAAAAGCCGGAAATGGTGCTGTGGCTCAAGTGGTAGAGTAGCTAGCCTTAAGCTGAAGAGCTGAGGGACAGTGCCCAGGCCCAGAGTTCAGGTTCCACGACCGGACCAAAAACAAAAAACAAACAAAAAAAACCTAGCTCTACCTTACAGCCCTAAGGGCCAGGGGTGGGTAAAAAGATCCAACACATAGAATATTATCAGGCCTAAGATCTGAAAATATTTTGGCCTAAAAATCAAAATACCTAGCTGGGTGCCAGTGGCTCATGGCTGTAATTCTACTCAGGAGCCTAAGATATGAGGACCAAAGTTCAAAGCCAGCCTAGGAAGGAAAGTCTATAAGACTATCATTCCCAATTAATCACAAAAAGGAGCTTGTAAGAATTAAATGTGTTAGCAAATGCAGGTAAAATAATATGTCTAGTGTAGACAATGCATACACATTGATTTTTTTTGAAGCACAGATTAAACCCATGAAAGTTAGAAAAATGCTCTATAGTTGGAGCCATGTCCCAGCCCCCAGTATTGCCTTTTATCTCTACCTATGAGTAAAACAAGGCCTTGGCTGACTCAGATAGTGCTGTAGGCCAGAGCTGATGGTTGATGATGATCACGATCATAACTAATCCTTGCCATTTCTGATGCCAAAGGCCTCCCACGCAAGTGGAACTAATTTTCCTTAAGTTAATAACTAAGTACAAAACAAGAATTATTTCAAAGTGAAAAGAGTAACCACTATATAATTCAATGCACAGTCCAGCATGATAGACAGTTCCTGCTATTTGTGGCTGAGGTAAAGGGCATGCTGAGCATGAAAGTGAAGATGTGGTTATGGTTTCTTCACAAGCATCAGAACTGAATGGATTTCTATTTATAGTAGACTTCCTCAACAAGTGATATTATATACTTCCATGTAAGAGGTACACAGTTCCAAGGATGCATTGAGCATTAAGTCTGTTCTGCAGCATAGCTTTTGTAGACATTATTGAGAAGAAACATAAGCATCATTTCTTGTTACAATTATATATTATATAAAATTTAATATTCACAATTTCTGCTTCACTTCAGATATGAAGAAAGCCAGAAAACATGCCCCGAAGAAAGGGCATTGAAGAAAGGGGTTAACTAAGCCAGAAAGGAAGGATAGAAGTAGGGAAAGGGGTAAGGGGACAGAGAAAGAAAAAGGAGAAGATAGCTGTCTTCTTCCCATTTATTGTTTTAGGCAAATCTTTTAAAAGATTTTTATTTATTTAGAAACAAGGTCTCTCTATGTATCGCAGGCTGGTTTGGAATTAACTGTGCATCCTAGGCTGGCATCAAACTCCTGCTCCTCCCGCCTCAGTGTTCTGAGTGCTGGGATTCACTGTGACTAGTGGCATAGTCTGTAACACCACATCCCGTTAGATGGAAGCTTTCATCGAGAACATGGCATCATATGCATTTATTTTCATATGCATTTATTTTGTTCTTATCTTTTCAAGTATTAAATAGCAAAAAAAAGTTGACAGGGCATTTTACAAAGGGAAAAATAGCAAAGGCAGAAAAGTTGTACATAAATTTCAAGGGTTAAAATGACTAAATAACTCTTTTAAGAGGAGATGTTGGAAGAAAAGTATCTCAGGAAAGTATTCAAAAACTTTTCCAGAAAATGACTGTGTTAACTGGTGAATTCCTACTTAAGAAAAAGACTAATGCCTAAGTATGGTCTTAAAATATCTATCTTCAACTTTTTGTTCTACAGCCTGCCTTGCTCTATGTACTTCCTATACAATTGTTCTCACTGTAGTATTTATTTTCCAAGAGAGAGGACACCTTCCCTTCTTAGCCCCTAATATCTCAACAGAAATCCTGCCACCGCCCGGTGGCAATCACTCAAGCGGAGGCTTAGTAGAGAGAATACACTCAGCTTTCCAAGGCTAGAACCACCATTTCATCTTAAGGTGCCATCTTCACACCATTGGCAGTGCACAGAGGAACCTGAAAAGTTGCTACAAATTTAATATCTTGCAAAAACTATAGCTATTATATCAGATCTTCAACTTTATAGATCATATATCTTAAGAATATTTAAAAAGCCATTTAGTGCAAATTAAAATTTTTTCATAGTGCTGATAACATTTAGGACTGACAAAAAAGCATGGTAGATCTGGTGGCATTGACTGTACTCCCAGCACTCAGGGCTGGGCAGGAGCTGCATAAGTTGGAGGCCAGCATAAGCTATACAGCAAGACCTCCTTTTTTCTTTTCCAGCCCCTCTGGGACTTAAACTCAGGGCCTGGGTATTGTCCTGGAGCTTCTTTTGCTCAAGGCTGGCACTCTGCTTGAGCCGCAGCCTTACTTCTGCAGCCCCACTTTTGTCTTTTTTGGTCTCAGACTTTCTAGCTGGCTTCATACCATAGTCCTCAGATCTTAGCCTCCTTAGTTGCTAGGATTACAGGTATGAGCCACCAGCAAGCACTCCACTCCCACTGGTGTTAGCAACAATGGCTGCTTTAAGTGTATTCCAGTCTCAATGCAAACGATCTAAGATATTTCTCAATAGCTTTCTAACTGTGCTGTCAATTTCATACCTGTATCAATTCAAAGTCTGAGGAGAATGGGATAAAATAGGTTTTCTAACAGCAGGTTTCAGTGACCTCACACAAGACTAGATGATAATAAGATTTTAATCACACATTGCCTAGTTATACTCAGTTGGATATATTTGAAGGAGTTTGATTATCTGTATTTGCTGTTTAAATTAATAAATCCTTGCTATCATTCCAATGTACCAAATGCAAACACACAGATTCTACATTTTATATTTCATCTAAGACAAAATTTCCTAAGAAAATAACCTGATGAAACTTACATGAAGATAAAAAGATATGCATTATTTAGATATGACTTTTGAAACTATACGCTGTATGATCAGATCTAAAATGCACACTTGTGATATCAAATACTTTATGTGCAAATAACTTCCTGTATGTCTACTGCAGTTTTTAGTTGGAGGAAATATGATTAGAACACATATTAGGTATTTAGTATTTGGCAGGAAACAAATGATACTCACCTCAATTGATGTTGACTGCACGGCTAGGCTGCTCACTCAGAAATAATACTCCTAAGATATACATGCTTCAGCAGAATTACTTCCTTACAGCTTATTCTATACTTAAGTTCAGAGTCATTATCTAGACTGTGCACAAATTTCAACTTTTTTTTCTTTATTCATTTTCCGACTGAGAAAACACATTCTAACCTTTATATTTAGTCAAAGAAATGAATCTTTCCGATTTATAGTTTGGCACATTTTACTTAACAGTCAAAATGTAATAATCAAAAATGTAAAGAAGCAAAAAAATCAAGACTGAAGCACTTAGAAATCACAAAGCACAATAAGGCATAAAATAAACTATTGCAAATGATAAAGCAGTGAACACAGGCAGTACTTGGGGCAGTACTGGGGTCTGAATTCAGAGCCTTATGATTTCTAGGCAGGTGCTCTACCACTTGAGCCACACTCCAGCTCTCTCCTCTTTAGTTATTTTCAGATAGGGTGTGCTTTTTTGTCCAGGATGGTCTTAAACTGTGATTCTCCTTTCTGTGTCTCCCATACAGCTAGGATGTAAAGTACCATGCCCAGCCTTGGACTGATTCTCCTAAATCTCCCAAGTAGTTAGGATTATAGGGATGAGCCTATCCTTTTGTGTAAAGGGCTATAGAGGTGTCTTTCCAACACAGAACAATCACAGCCTATGAAAATAGACAGTAAACTTACACATAGTATGTGTGAACATGCACAACCATGTGCATGTATATTATATATTATACTATATAATATATACACTATATACATATTCCTAATACCTAATTCATACAAGCCAATAATTCATGTGTTTAGGCAACTTCCCTCTCCCTCACAGTTCAACTGAAGAGAACACATTTAGCAGATATTCAGAGAGATAGTGTCTATTATGATGTATTTGGCCATTTTTTTCCCCTTTGGCACTACTAGAGTTTGAACTCAGTGCCTCGTGTTTTCATCCATTTTCGCTTTAGTTATTTTTCATAGGATCTTGTACTTTTGCTAGGGGCCAGCCCTGGACCACAATCCTACCTATACCTCTTGTTACAAGTATGTGTTATATGGCCAACTTTTGAAGGCTAGTAGTAACCACATATATTCCACTGCAAATGGACTGATAAATAAATAAAAACTGCCAAATGGATAAAGAAAATAGAAAAGGTTCATTGGTGGTCAGCAAAAATAGTAAGCGAAGATTACTAAATATTAGTTATACTTGAGACTTACTATGATAAATAGAAAATTTAAAGAAGAGTTGAGATAATTTCATATTTAGAAGACAGTAAAGATGTAATACAGAAAAGAACACAGCACTCACTGTTTCTTTAAAAATCTTCATGTAAGGCCTGCTTAAGAGGCCTTAAAAGAGTATTCTGGAAGAAAATATGCTAAAAAATCTCATTTTGTCATATTATATCTCATTTTGCAATTTGAAAAATGGCTCCTAACATCTATAAACTGAATTTGGAAAATATTTGATAGGAATTAGATTATCTTTGAAAGTTTGCTCAGATACATTTACAATTCTGTTTTAAAAAGGGAACTGTGGGGCTGGGAAGGTGGCTCAGTGGTAGAGCGCTTGCCTTGCATGCTCGAGGCCCTGGGTTCGATTCCTCAGCACCATATACGCAGAAAAAAAAAAGCCGGAAGTGGCGCTGTGGCTCAAGTGGTAGAGCGCTAGCCTTGAGCTGAAGAGCTGAGGGACAGCGCCCAGGCCCAGAGTTCAGGCCCCACGACCAGACCCAAAAAAAAAAAAAGGGAACTGTGTTACAGATTAAGTTCAGTAATTTAAGCTTGTAATATCCCTAAATTTTTACTAAAAGGTCATGCCTTCCACTGAAAATGGTAGGGGGCAGAGGGAGAAAGGACCAAGGCCACCATGCTCGTCACCAGCATGTGGTGGCTCACCAGCTTCTGCCCCCACACAATGCTTATTTAGTGGTCATTTTGGGGGGCTTAGCTGCTTCATTACGGAAGAGTTTAGAGAACACTGTGGACACTGTCTTTAAAGTTTTCCACCATTTCCTAGGATGCTATGGGTCTATTATTTCAATAATAATAATAATGTTCCAAGTAGGCAGGGAATCTTTGTTTTACTGACCACAGCTTAGAAGAAAGCCTTTCCATTTTCTTTTCTGCCATGTTAGAACAAGCAGACAATGAATGTGATTCACAAAAACCACACAGCCCACATCACGACCCACGTCAGGTGTGAAAGCACTTTTTTTTTACCTGACAAGTCAAAACTGTGAGACATGCTAAGTGGCCGCATTGCTGAAAAAAAAAAGAAAAAAACAATAGAAAGGAAATAATTTAGCTGTTAGGAGTATACAAGGAAGACAAGAAAGAGAGCAAGGTAAAAGCAGCCCCTTGGTGACACATCTTAGATCTGACGCAGAAGCTGGAGGGACAGAATCAGAAATACACTAAAATCACACAAGACTCCAGTTTCAGTTCTATCATTAAGACTAGAAACAAAAGAATATAAGAAAAAATAGTGTTTGAAAGAAGAAGCCACATGTTAGATACAAACACTTTAATATCATAAAACATGATTTTTCACTTATATATAAACAGAACAAATAAAAATGACTTCGGTTTTACAACATGATTTTAGGAATAATGTATGGTAGTTTTAGAATACACATGTCTTTCAACAACCATGAAAATTTGGCCCTGCAAAAGAGTAAGGTTGTTTTTTTTGTTTTGTCAGTCCTGGGACTTGAACTCAGGACCTGGGCACAGTCCCTGAGCTTCTTTTGTTCAAGGCTAGCACTCTATCATTTGAGCCACAGTGCTACTTTGGCTAGTTGTTGTTGTTGGTCATGAGGTTTGAACTCTGGGCCTGGGTGCTATCCCTCAGCTCTTCAGCTCAGGGTTAGCTACCTACTACTTGAGCCACAGCACCACTTCCCGTTTTCTGGTGGTTTACTGGAGATTAGAGTCTCATGGACTTTCCTGCTCAGGCTGGCTTTGAACCGTCATCCTCAGATCTCAGCCTCCTGAGTAGCTAGGATTACAGGCATGAACTACCAGTGCCCAGCTACTTTGGCTTTTTCTGCTTATGGGTTACTGAGGAATCGAACTAAGGCACATTGCCAGCTCAAAAGTCAAGATTTTTACAAGATATTTCAGTGAAGAACAAGGTATTGGTGAACCAGTTGTGTTGGGTACAGTGTCATCTTGGAGTTGGGAGTCCACAGGTCTTAGCTCTGCCATTTACTGACAGTGTGACCCAGCAAGTTACTTAACCTCTTTGTGTTGTGGTTCTGTCATCTACAAGACAGGAATAATGGTACCTATCCCACAGAGTTATTATAAAGATTAAATTACTTCATACAAAAACAGGGCTTGTGGGACAATTACCAACACACACACACACACACACACACACACACACACACACACACACACACAAGAATGACAGGAAAGTAAAACAGGTTCTGTTGGGGGACTGTAGCAGCAAGGAGGGTAGAAGGTGAATAAAGGTGAATACGGTCAAAATACTTCAGATGCACTTATGAAAACAGAATAATGAAACCTGCTGAAATTGTTTTAAGAAAGGGAAGAAGAGTAAGGGAGAGTAAGAGAGGAAGTGAGGGTGGCCAAGTCCATTGTCTATATGGAAATGTCACAATGAAATCCTCCTTGTACAATGAATGAATGCTAATAAAATTGTCTTAATAAAAAGGGTGGTTTGAATAATGCTTATTACACGGAAACACAATTTTTATTAAGAATGAAATGACTATTTCTTTCATGTTGAAATAATTTTAAAATACTACATAGAATAAAACTATTGAAGATGGGTAAACTCTGGGGTATGTAACCTTTTTTGTTCTATTAGAGACTGAACATAGAGCCTTGTGCTTGTTAAGCAAGTGGTCTGGTACTAAGCTACAACCCTAACCCTTTTAATATTTATTTTATTTTGAGATAGGATCTAAATTAGTTGCCCAGGCTGATCTTGAACTTGCAATCCTCTTGCTTCAGATTCCTAAAGAGCTAGAATTAGAGACATGCACCAATGTGCTCAGCTGTGACTTATATCTTAATAGTGCTTTAAAAAGATCATTGCAAAGATTTGATGAACTTGTGTATTCATGAAAGAATTACCTTTTGTCAACAAAGTCCAAAACTCTGGCCAGTACTCCATGCTAACACATCAAATTAGAATATCTGTCTGTGACCTCGAATTCGACTTCTTGTGGCTGTACCAAAATGGCCACATCAACCACAGTTCTTCATCTGAAGAACTCAGTGATCACTTTCCTCTTCTACAAAGCATCTTACCCTCCCCCCCTTTCTTTCTTTTTTTTTGTCTGTTGTGGGTTTGAACTCTGGGTCTGGATGCTGTCCCTCAGCTCTTCAGCTCAAGGTGAGCGCTCTACCACTTGAGCTACAGCGCCAATTCCAGTTTTCTGGTGGTTTATTGGAGGTAAGAGTCTCATAGAGGGGCTGGGAAGGTGGCTCAGTGGTAGAGCGCTTGCCTTGCATGTATGAGGCCCTGGGTTCGATTCCTCAGCACCACATAAGCAAAAAGAAAAAAGCCAGAAGTGGGGCTATGGCTCAAGTGGTAGAGAGCTAGCCTTGAGCTGAAAAGCTGAGGGACAGTGTTCAGGCCCCACGACCGGACCCCCAAAAAAATTAAAAAAAAAAAGTCTCATAGACTTTTCTGCCCAGGTTGGCTTTGAACTGCAAACCTCAGATCTCAGCCTCCTGAGTAGCTAGGATTACAGGTTCCCGGCTTCCCTCTCTATTTCAAAGCCACATCTACCAGTGCCCCAAGACTTTCCAAAATGCTGAAGCCAAAGCAATGTCTCTCATCATTCTTTACTCCTTTCTTCTAAATCTCTTTTCTACCAACAAGGTAAGATATCTGAGATGTTAATCATTTCTCCTTAATTTTCTCATCACCTCATTTCACAAATCCTTACCATTGTCAACTAGGTGCAGTACTGCCTTCCCTGAGATGCAACTAGGGATTCTGCTAAGAGGAAAGGACAGGTCCTCTGTAGGCCATGGAGGCCACCACTGCAGGTGCAACACTGGGTCCCATCAGGCAGCCATCTCTTCAGCTCATGTTTTTATAGGGAAGACCACCTCTAAGGTTCTATTACTCCAATTTAATGAACTATTCTCTCCGTCCCTCCCCCCCTCCCTTGCCTCCTCTCTCCCTCTCTTTCCCTCTCCTTCTCTCTCTCTGATGGTACCAGGAGACTTGAACTCAGTGCCAAGACATTGTCCCTTGGTTTTTTTTCTCAAATCTAGTGGTTACCACTTCAGACAGCTACATTTCCAGGTTTTTGGTGGTTAATTGGAGTCTCAGGGACTTTCCTGCCCAGCTAGCTTCCAACTGGGATCCTCAGATCTTAACCTCTTGAACAGCTAGGATTACAGGCATGAGCCACTGTGGTAATAGCAGAATTCATCTTCCCATTTACAACCCCAAAGCTCACTATGTCTTTAAAACAATGGTATGAAAATGAAATATTGGCCTGACTCACAAATATGACAAGTCAGTGTTTTTAGAAGCACATATGTCACCAGAGAACGTGCATCTTAGATGGGACAAATAAAGCAACAATTATGCAACAATCATATGCACTGTTTGGTGGTTAGAAAGTACTATTTTGGCCTAATGCATAAGTTAAGAAGAAACTTTCAAATAGGCATTTTACTTTTTAGTTTTGTATAGGAAAGCAGTTAGGGATTTTGTGTTGATAAGAATCATCTATCTTCCATTCTGAAAAAAAAATGCAATTCCATGGTGAACATGGTGATGCAGTGATGTTTTTCCTCCACAAAGGCAAAGGTTGGAAGATTGAAGTCAGAGGCAAGCCTGAGCAAAAATGCCAGACCTTATCTAGAGCAAAAAGGCTGGAGGCGTGGCTCAAGTGATAAGGCATACATATCTAGCAGGTGTGAGGCCCTTAGTTTAAGCCTCCTACTGTAAAAAAAAGAAAAAGAGTAATTTTAAACTCAAATACAATGTTCAAACTACTCTAATATATGTCTAGGTATATAAAGCAAATAAAATATTGCATATTCTCAAAGCACTCTTCAATCTTCTCTAGTATCCTCTTACTGTGCTTTTCTCAGGAACATGAATATATCTTTTGAAATAAGTCTGACTATAACATATAAAAGAGATTTGTCATTTCTTAAGCATAAGGTTCTCTCTCTCTCTCTCTCTCTCTCTGTACATGCTGGTACCAGGGCTTGAACTCAGGGTCCTGTACTTTTGTTTACCTTTTTTTCCTCATGGCTGGTGCTCTACCACTTAAGCCACAGTCCTATATTTTGTTGGTTAATTGGAGATAAGACTCTCACAAACTTTTCTGCCCAGGCTAGTTTTTGAAACTCGATTTTCATATCTCAGCTAGATTACAGGTATGGGCTGCTGGCACCCGGACAGGTTCATATGTTTCCCGGCTCCTATATATGACCAAATGGACAATAAATAAAGATTGTAGCAGCTAAGATATCTAGGAAAAATGATCTGAGACAGGAACAAACATGAATGCACACCAATAATAATTTCAGGCTCCCTGGGGAAAATAATGGGAACTAACCTGTACAGCAATAGGGAAATGAAGAACTAAATCACAATTTAGTTCTACATTAGGAGAGCATGTCCTTATAATTCATGTTTTGAATCTTATTTAATGACAAAAGAAGATGTCGCAGTTATAACATCTAATGTTAAAGGGAGTGAAATATTGTCCTCATCTTGTAATGCTCAGGTCAATTTATAGTAGATGCCTGTGGCTAGTCAAATTATGGGTGGCATGTTTTTTTCTTTAGACATGTAGATGTTCCCCCATATCCAGATATCTACTTGTCATTACATTAAGAGTAACTGTCATAAAAGTTAGGGAAACTTCTGCCAACCTTACCTAAATTCCCAAAAGCATACTTTGATAGTAAAAAAAATGTAAATTTGAAGAAAAATGTCCATTTAAGGATTGATCTATTTAAGGATGAGTCCATATCATTCATTAAAATCATCCATATAAACCATATCATCTTAAATGGATGATATGGACTCAATTCTAGAAGTCTAAGATTCTCATATGAAAATCAGTTTCTACAGCAGTTCAATTCTGGTTATTGTGACACACTGTCTCTGAAAGTTAAAATAAAATAATATATATTCAATATAAAATTGTTGTTTATTCCAGATAAGGGTCTGGAAGCTAGCATTTAAATATAACTTTAAAAGTAAAAATGGAGGCTCCAGGAAGGTGGCTTAGTGGTAGAGTGCTTGCCTCATACACATGAGGCCCTGGGTTTGATTCTTCAGCACCACATAAACAGAAAAAGCTGGAAGTGGTGCTGTGCCTCAAGTGGTAGAGTGCTAGCCTTGAGCAGAAGAGCTGAGGGACAGTGCCCAGGCCCAGAGTTCAGGCCCCACAACCACCACCACCAACAACAAAAAGTAAAAATGGAGGAGTATGTAAGTGAAAAATACTTGGTGTGGGAGACTGGCTCAGTAATTCAAAAGCACTCAACAAAGAAAAGTCTAGGGTCAGATGGCCTCATCTGAATTATAGCAAACATTCAAAGAACTAATGAGAGCAAATGTCTATCTTTCTCAACCTTTTCTAAAACTCTGAAGATGGAAAAACACTAAAGATGAAAAAAGAAAAAAAAACTATAGGCAAATGTCCTTAATGAATAGGATGAATACTCAACAGAAACCAGCATACAGTCCCCACAGCATGTCATTAGCAGTGGACCAAGTGGGATTTCTCTCTGGGATATGAGGATGGCTCAACAAATAAAAATGACTTAAAAGGATACAACATCAACAGAACCTCATAATTGTCTCAAAAATACAGGGCAAGTGTGTTGGGCAAAATTCAACATTCTCTCATGTTGAAAACTCTCAACAAACTGAATGTACAAGAAAATGATCTCAGCATAATGAAAAGCCCCTAGATAATATTATACTCTACAGTGAAAAATGACCTTTTTCATATTCAACCATAGTACTGGTAGTCCTAGTGAAGACCATTAGTCAATAAAGAAGTTTTTGTTAAAGAAAAAACAAGCATCCAAATAGGAAAATAAGTAAAACCATTCCTGTTGTAGATAACACCTTATATGCAGAAAACCCTAAGGTCATCATTTAAGAAAAAAAAAACGTATTTAGAATAAATTCAGTGAAGTCACAGGTTCCAAACCCAATATAGAAAATATCTATTGTGTGTTTATATACAAAGTCAAACTATATGAAAAACAAATAATAACACTTGTGACATTACCAAAAAGGAATACAATACTTAGGACTATTTGTATAAAGAAAACTGTAGGACACAAACAAATGCAAAGACATTCTGTATCCACAGACTGGAAAAATTAACATTGTTAAATAATCTACACAACTGACAGCTATATACAAATTCAGTATAATCCCTATGAAAATCATTTTTTAAAGTGTTTTTGAGATAAGGTTTCACTAAATTCAGGAGACTGACCTAGAACTTGCTATATAGCCTAGGCTTATTCAACTTGAGACCCTCCTGTTTTTGCCTCCTGAATGCTGGGATTATTATAGGTATGTACCTCTAATGCCTGACTCCCATGAAAATTATAATGGTAGTTTTTATAGAAATAGAAAACTAATCCTAAAATGCATATGGAAACATAAAAGACAAATAGCCAATCAGTCCCGAGAAAGATAAACATAAACAAAGATGAAGGCATCACACTTCAAAATAGTAAGGTAAGTCTGAGTTATGTAAGTGCAAACCTATCTCAAAAAAAAAAATTAGGGCTAGGAAGGTGGCTCCATGGTAGAGTGCTTGCCTGAGGTCCTGGGTTCGATTCCTCAGCATCACATAAGCAAAAAAGAAAAAAGCCCGAAGTGGTGCTGTGGCTCAAGTGGTAGAGTGCTAGCCTTGAGCTGAAGAGCTGAGGGACAGCGCCCAGGCCCAGAGTTCAGGCCCCATGACCGGACCCCCCAAAAAAAATTAAAACAAATTCCTAGTAAGGACTGGAATACAGACAAATAACAGACAGATAGAACAGAGAAGCATGAAGTATGTATCTATAGTCTATTCAACTGATCTTTAATAAGATTGTTAAGAGCACAACAATGAGAAAGTACACTAGGTCTCTTCAACAAATGATGTTAAGAAAATTGAATATATATGTAAAAGAACGAAACTAGGGCTGGGAAGGTGGCTCAGTGGTAGAGCACTTGCCTTGCATGCATGAGACCCTGAGTTCGATTCCTCAGCACCACATAAGCAGAAAAATCTGGAAGTGGCACTATGGCTCAAGTGGTAGAGAGCTAGCCTTGAACTGAAGAGCTGAGGGACAGCACCCAGGACCAGAGTTCAGGCCCCACAACCAACCACAACAAAAAAAAGAACGAAATGAACCCTTATCTCACACAAAAAACTAGCTCCAAATGGATGGATGGTTTAAATGTAAGATCTGAAACTGTACAAACTCCTATAAAAAACATAGGAGTAAAGCCCCATGACACGGGTCTTGATAATAAACTCATGACTAGGACAGCAAAAGTACAGTTGAAGCAAATATAAAACAAAAACAGTCAAATGGGACTAGATCAAACTAAAAAGTGTCTGCTCAGCAAAGAAATCTATCAACAGAGTGAAAAGGCTGCTTGCTTCTCTAGGGAACGTATATGCCAACCATGTAACTCATAAGGAGTTAGTTAATATGCAAAAGTACAAAATCAGTTTCTATAAGAATAATAAAAAAAATGACTTAAAAACAAGCTTGGTGCCAGTGGGTAGCTCACACCTGGAATCCTAGCTACTCAGAAGGCTGAGATCTGAGGACTGTGGTTCAAAGCCAGCCTGATCAGGAAAGCAGTGAGACTTTTATCTCTCGTTAACTACCAAAAAAAAAAAAAAAAAAAAAAAAAGCCAAAAGCAAAGCTTTGGTTAGAGTTCTAGCCTTGAGCAAAAAAAAAAGTTCAGGGACAACGCCTGGCCCTGAGTTCAAGCCTCAGGACGACTGTAAAATAAAATTAACCAAAGATAACATATGAATGATCAGAAGTAAATGAAAAAAATGCCCAAACAAACCTACTCATCAGGGAAATGAAAAATCAAAAGCACAATGAGAGATTACCTTACACATATCAGATGGAACGTATCAGGATGCACACTGTTGAGGAGAATACAAAATACAGCCACTGTGGAAAACAATATGGAAGTCCTACAAGAAATTAAACATACCACAGAGTATGGTGGCTCAGACCTGTAATACTAGCTACTAAGGAGGCTGATATTGGGAGGACTGTATGTCAAGGTTGGTCTGCGCATATGTAAGACCCCATCTCAAAAACAGTCAAAGCACAAGGTGCTGGCTAGTGGCAGAGCATCTGCTTAGCAAGCTCAAGGCCCTGAATTCAAACCCCACCGCTGCCAAAAGAAAAACAAGCAAACAAACATAAATAAATAAGATATAGTAAGTCTACTTCTGGTAATCTAACTCTTCAAGTTGAAATGAGGATCTTGAAATGATATTAGCACCCCTGTGTTCCTTGCAGTAATCACAGCCAAGATGTAGAAACAAGCTAAATTCCCACTTATATATGAATTTAAAAAAACACAAAATATACACCTAGCAGCTCTATAAAAGGAGGAATTCTGTACTATGTAGAACATGGATGAACCTTCCGGACATTATACAGTACAATGTCACAGAGAGATGATACATGAATTTACTACTATGCGCTATCTCAACTAGCCAGATTCTTAAAACAAAACCAGGGAATAGTGGCTGCCAGGGCTAGGAGAGAACAGAGAGTTAGTAGTATGTGGGATCACGTAGGCTTCAGAGCAAGTTCAAGTGCAGCCTGGGTTATGTAGTGGGGCCTTCTCAAAAACAAAATAAAAACAAAGAACAAAAAAGAAAACCAACAAGTTTTCTATGACACTCTCGTGCCATAGGAGTGTCTTCCTATCTGGTTAGAAGGAAAGCTAGCTTCTCCCTTAGCCATTTGCTTGGCCACTGTTAATGCTCATTTATATTTCTTGAAACATGAATACATTTTGGTACTTAATCACTACATGCAACACTTTGTGTGCACAGGCTACGTTCTGAATCCTCAGTTGCTTGAACAATAGAGGTTCAAAAAATTAAGGGAGCAGATGCAACTACCCAGCCATCTAGGATGTTAGGCCTGGTTTGCCCCTTCCTCTGTCTGATTGGTGCTCTCACAGAGGTTCAATCCTGAGCCTTTGCCTGTTTCACACATATAAATCATAACCTCACTTGTCTCATGTAAATATAATTGTTTTACCTCATAGTTTTATTAAAATCTTCTCTTCTAATGCCATTATTTTTTTATCAAGGTATAGTAATTTTTCTTTTAAACTATGCAGTATATACTCTACAGTACCATTTCACTTATATTTCGATAGTGGTTCTTATTCTTTTGGGGCTAGGGGTCCTTCAGGAGTATATATTCCTTACTTTTCTCTATATATACACTTTGTGAAGTAATCATGTCCTTTGGATTTTAGACCTTCCTCATGCCCATTTAAAGACTCTCAGCAAAAGATGTCTTGATTTCCATAGCTTAAATGTTTTGGCTCAAAATTACATAAATGTTCCCATGGATTTATTTGGTATGCTTGAAATTTTTTTTTTTTTTTTGGTGCTGGTCCTGAAGCTTGAACTCAGGGCCTAGGTGCTGTCCCTGAACTTCTTTTGCTCAGGGCTAGCACTCTACCACTTGAACCACAGTACCACTTCTGGCTTTTTTTGTAGTTTATTGGAGAAAAGAGTTTCACAGACTTTCCTGCCTGGACTGGTTTCAAACTGTGATCCTTAAGAGTTCAGCCTCCTGAGTAGCTAGGATTACAGACATGAGCCACCAGTGCCTGACAACTTGAAACATTTAAAAAGAAAAAAACTTGTTGCCATAAAAACCTGAGGTAGGAAGGTGGCTCAGTGGTAGAGTGGTTGCTTCGCATGCATAAGGCCCTGTGTTTGATTCCTCAGCACCACATAAGCAGAAAAAGCCAGAAGTGGTGCTATGGCTCAACTAGTAGAGTGCTAGTCTTGAGCTGAAGAGCTGAGGAACAGTGCCCAGGCCCAGAGTTCAGGCCCCACAACCGACAAAAAAAAAAAAAAAAAAAAACCCAAGAAGGATAAATTGATCCAACCTTCACTCACTCTAGAGCTTTGTAAACAGTAGGTACATTTAATTATTTAGTATGTATGGGACTACTTTGTCTACTCTGTCCTGTGCGAGGGACACAACAAGAACAAGATGGACATGGTCCTGCCATTATAGAGATCATACTGTGACAGAGGCATTGGGACAAAGAACACAGTGTAGAATGGCTAAACAGTCCCAGGCTAGAAGCAGGGAGCAATCAGAGGCTGATGTGATAAACACAGCCTGCGTTAGGACAGTGAGTGCTGTACTGGAAGAGAGGAAGACTAGAAAAATGCAGAAAAAGTAAAATCAACAGGACTATGCCATGAGGCAAGAGCAAAAGATGATCTGGAAACAGAATGGGATGATTTGGAGGAGGGTGGATGACTTGATTGCATGCATGTAGCTAGTCATGCTTGGAGAAGGCTCTCTAGTACAGAGTTAGATATATAGATGCATGCTCTGAGAGTTCAGAGATGGCTGAGCTATAAATTGGGAGCTGGAAAGCAACCAGAAACAAAAACTATAGGAGAAGATATATAGTTGTTCTGAGAGCAGAGAGCCCAAGACAGAACCTGAAGAACCAAGGAGACTCTGAAAGAGGGAGAAAACCAAAAGAGCTTCCTAACTGTTCAGGTACCACTCTGAATCTCTTGGGTATCTTTAAGCTTACAAACTGTAGGAAAGCTACAGAAACAAAAACATTTACAAACATCTTATAATATAGTCTTGCCCTAAATCAAAATCAATGGATGCTTAGAGTATACATTAAAAATAATAAGGGAGTAAGTTAAGTATTATCAGATCATAAGGGGTATCCTTATCATCCAACCCCATAATTAGGATGACAGAGATATGAATAAAACTACACATCTATTACCAAATTTGCTCACATGTCAAAGCTTATGAAGTGCTTTGACACTATGTTACTGAATTTTTATAGAAGAACCATAATATAGGTAAGAGGATTGTTCATGTTCAGAGAGGTAGTTTCCTAAAATCTCAGTCAAGATATTGACAGAGCTCTTTCCATTGCACACAAATGCTCTCCTGTAGTTTAACACCAGGTAAGGAATTTGCTGTCCTCTAATTTTGAACATAAACAGGAAGTGTGTGTATGTGAAAGAGTCAGAGACAGACAGAGAGAGAAAGAGAAGAGAGACAGAGGGGGAGAGAGGGAGGTGAGGAATCAAACCAAGAGCCTACACACCTTAATCTACCTTGTTACTTTCATGTGCTGGTTATATAAAACCACCTTTCACACTATGTTGAAAAACCGTATAATTTAGGCTGGGGGGAGGGGGGTTAGGTGTGTGTTGTGGAGGTACCTGAGGGAAGGGATGGTAGGGGAAAAACAAAGGAGGAGGCAACAATGCTTGATAAGAAATGTATTCATTACCTTGCTCATGTACAGTAGTTTCACAATAAAAAACTTATTTTTAAAAAAACAACACCTTTCCCAATGGCAGCTCAAGTGTAAGAAGCAGAGGACTCACCTAATCTACTCCGTCTAATTTCCTCTGGTGAGACAGGCCGCAACTTTCTTTCTGCTTTAATTTCTTCTAATATTCTTTCATGGAGGCTTCGTGGCCGTGGTGGGGTTGGCTTCAGTTTTCTGGCTGAGGCCTTGGGGAAAAAAAAAGAGCATAATGGTGAGAGACTTGAGTATTTGTTTCTAAATAAATTTTAAGGAAATTTATCACATAGTATAATATTATGAATTATATCTCATTGACTGTAAAACCGCCTATAGAAGACTATGTTCAAGTCATTAAGCATCAAGATTTCTACAACATTAAGGATATTTTGGGGTTTCATGTGATTTATTTAGTCATATATATATTCAATAATTGAAGTTCTGCTAAAGTTATAATCACATTTTTGAGTAACTTACCCAGCCTTCTAATAACTACAATTTTCTCCATTCTATGGTTAGGGAAAGAAAGGCTGGGGGAAGCCAGCTAGCTGGCTCAGAGGTGTGGCTGCTAGACTGTGGCACTGGTGTGCATACCAGGTCCACTCGACCCTGTTCTCCGCTCTGCGGCTTCTTGTCCTTCCACAAAGATTTCTACTAGGGATCATTCATTATGCTGGAGATGTATGAAAACTGGGAGATACCATTTCCTGTTATTTTATGTCACAAGCTTAGAAGTTGAGCCAGGGGGAAAAGAAAGAAAATGAAAGGAACATAAACCAACATTCCAACCACATTAGTGTATTCTGATAATCTCTAGGAAGAAACTTGCTAGCAAAGGAGGATATAGTTTCAGCAGAGGTTGACACTAAAAATAATGTCAATGTGACACTACCAAGGAGGGAGAGTAGCACTATAAAGTATTGGAAGGGCAACTCATACCTGAAACTAGCAAGTATTTAGTTAGTTGCTATTCAGCAAGATTCTGCACCTTGACTCAGGTTGTTTATAGAATAAAAACATTCTGGGACATAGCTATGTATCGAACAACTGAAAGAAAGTTTTTGTGTGTGTAACCTAAGAATGTAATTTTCAGTAGAGCATGGTGGCATATGCCTGTAATCCCAGATCTTGAGAGGCTGAAGAAGCAGGATGGTGAGGTCAAGGCCAGCATGGGATACACAGTGAGTTCCAGGCCAACCTCTGCTCTCCAAAAAAAAAAGAATGCACTGTAACTTATAGTTGCATTTCATCATATCATTCTCAGAAAAAAAAAATCTGTGGAAAAAGTAACCATTTAAAAAGCCAAGTTTTGAAACAGTCCCTAGAGGAGAAGAATTCATTAAGCTTTCACCAAAGAAGGGGTGTCAGAAGGTCAGACTACATACTGGATTTAAAGGAGGTCTTGATCTGATAAAGTCAAGGATGATTTCATGAGCACTCTTTTTTAACCGAGGGGGAATGTCACCATTCACCTAAAAGGAGACAAAAAGTAGAAAGCCATGTGACTACAGATCTATCATTTTAGGTTTTCTAGTACTGTTGTTATCTTAAATAGATCACAAGTCAGTGAAGTATGATGCAGCCTACAAGGACACAGTTCAAGTCGACAGAGTAGAAAACAAATGATTGTGTGAATTAGAACCAAGTAGCTATGAAATTAAAGAAAAACCCAAGTCATACTAATTCTATCATATTAGAAAATTACATTTGAGATACATGAAGATTAACAAAAAGTTTCTGAAATCAGAATGTGAACAGAATAAATAGCACTGTGGTTTACTGAGAATTTTATAATTTAAAAACCCTTTCACCTTTTATTTGCATCATTGAGGAAAAGCCTCATATCAAACAGGCCGGGAAGGCCTGGTAACACAACTTACATTCTGTTAAGTAAATTCAAGTACAGAAACAAGACTTGCTCATATTCACAGAACTGCCAAATGAAAGATATATAATCCCAACTTCCCTGTGACCTCTACTCTAATGTCTTCTTTCTAAAGTAGTATGTTAACTATTTTGAGAAATATAAGAAATCCTCAGAAAGATAACAGTTGAAACATACATTCTGAGTCTTCATAAGGCCAGTTGGGATCATTTTGTTCTATTTGTTTTCCAGTCTTGTTTGACCAAAGCAGAGACTGAATTGATATCCCTAGTCTTAGTCTCCCCACAACCCCTGTTCCTTGTATAAGCCTTGAGGAGTCTATCCAACAACTACTAGGCTCCTCCTCCCTGTACCCATCCCTAAGCCTGAATGAGGTAGAGTGACCTCTGTCAAGAGTGATTGCTGCTTGAGCCAAGCCATGCACAGACTTCTGGGTGCCTGGTTAAGAAGGACATTGGCACCAGGTACCGGTGGCTCATGCCTGTAATCCTAGCTACTCAGGAGGCTGAGATCTGAGGATCATAGTTCAAAGCCAGCCTGGGCAGTTAAGTCCATGAGACTCTTATCTTAATAAACCACTCAGAAAACCGGAAATGGCGCTGTGGCTCAAATGGTAGAACACTGGCCTTGAGCTGAGGGACAGTGCCCAGGCCCAGAGTTCAAGCCCCAAGACCGACAAAAAACAAAAACAAAACAAGGACACATTTCCACCTGGTTGGTGAAGATGTACAATTCTGACCACTTCTGTGTGCCTTAGGTTTCTTTTCTTTCAAATGAGAGTGACAGCACTTACCTCAGGGATGCAGTGTATCCTAAATGGGATTTTTTAAAAAAGCATTAGAAATCAAATGTTAAGATGTATGCTTATTCACAGATGCTAACTCTATAGTTCACCAATCACTGCGGACTTGTAGAACATGTGGACTTCAATGACAAAGGTCCCATGCTGAAGCCTGGGACCTTTCCTGACCCAGCTGTTTTCTTTCTTGTTACTGCACATAGATTGAAGATTAACCTTTCTAAGGTGATCCTTGGGCTGTACTTCATGTGTTTTCAGGGCACTTGTCTTCTGAGACACAAGTTCCTCACTTAAATACAGCATTAGAAGTGCTTGGCAGAGACAAATGGGGCCCTCCCTCCTCTGTCCAAAGCACAGATGGCTGTGACAAGGACAGAGCCAGAAGATCACATCAGCCATACTCCAGGAGAAGGTGCAGGGCTCTGCCAGACATGAGGCAGCACTTCCCTCATTTCTTATGGAAACAGTCTACTTGGAGATGGCACAGGTGGCTAGGTCAGGCAGTATGTGAGGTGTCAGTGCAGAGAAGCAGTCAGATTCAGGATACATGTTTTGGTTGTTGTTCTAGTATTTTGTCTTGAACTCAGACTTTGCTCTCACTTTTTTTTTTTCTCAAGGCTGGCACTCGACTGCCACATGTCCACTTCTTACTTTTTGGTGGTAAATTTAGAGATAAGAATCTCTCAAATTTGTGTGAATCCTCAGATTTCAGCCTCCTGAGTAGCTAGGATCATAGGCGTGAGCCACCAGTACCCAGCTAGATTCAGCATACATTTTAATGACAGAATTTCAGGATTCACTGATGAGGTGGATGTTCCACTTTCCAGAACTTACTAAGGACTTCATTGTGGCTATCCACAAAATTTTATGTGCTAGGAAACAGAAAATAGGTTGCTTAAATAGACTCTGGTATGATAGTCATAGTTAGAAAAGGTGGTTACTTAGAAATGATATTGTTCTTAGTCATTAGGGGAAAAATCCCCACATTGAGATTCCATCTCATCCCAGAATGGAATGGCTATCATCAAGAAAACAAACAACAAATGCTGGGGAGGATAGGTAGGGGGTGGGTGGGGAAAGAAATCTTCATACAATGTGGATAGGAATATATATCAGCATAGTCACTATGAAAATCAGTATGGCGGTTCCTCAAAAAAATAAAAATAGAACTACCATATGATCCTGCTCTACCACTCCTGGGAATATACAGACTCAAATCTGAATCAACATACAATAGAGGCACCTCACACCCATGTTTATTGAAGCATGTTCACAACAGCTAAATTATGGAACCAGTCTACGGTGTCCAACAACAATGTGGTACATTTACATAATGGAGTTTTACTTAACTCTGAAGAATAAAATTATGTCATTTTCAGGAAAATGGGTGGAATTCGTGATCATCATGTTAATAAGCAAAATAAGTCAAACTTACAGTGCAAAAAAAGAAAGAAAACACTAATAGTGCATGTTTAAAAATCATAAAAAGTAGAAGGGGACAATGTGGGAAGAGGAAAGGGACTGGTGGTGAAGGACAGAGAGGATTAACAGGACAGGTGAACGTGGTCAAAGTAGATTATATATGAAAATGACATGATGAAACTCATTACTTTGTAAATGTTTGTGGAGAAAATGATGCCAAGCAATGATAATGCTGCATATAATGATGTGGGAAAAATATTGACAATATGTTAAACAAAAACAACTGGATACAAAGCTAGCCCATTTTGTTCTAACCCAATGCACAGAGCAAAAAAACTGAGGATTATAAACCAACATGTTGGTGAGATTACATATTTGAAACTTTTTTCTTTGAGTTTTGTATTTTCCAGATTTTCTACAATGATTATTATTTTCATAGGAAAAAAAATCACCGGGAAGACCATTTTCTGCAAGTAATATTACAGAAGGACCATGAGCATATTAATTTTCTTTGTTTCTTACCATCACTTTCCGCAAGGTGTATCTTTTGCACCGAATGTCATCCATTAGCATTTCATAGGGTGTGAGCTGGTATTCAATGGGCAGTGGGTTGTACTGCCGCTGTTGGACCTTCTTCAGCTTTACTCCATTTCGCAAATCTCTCATCACCTGCACCCAGAATCGGGCCTAAAAAGACCAAGGGTGAAGAGATAGCAGTAAGTAAATTCATTCATTTCTTCTGAACAGCTATAGTCATCAAAATAAAGAGCATGAATGAGTAAGACAAACAAAAACTTCTTTAAAAATTACATTAGGATGGGAAAAGATAGTTAGAAAGTCAAGAATCCATGGGGTCTAAAAGCTGAAGGGAAAAAAAAAAAGCTGAAGGGTCTGGGTTTAAAGCCCATCTCCAACACTGTGTCTGGTTGCATTAAGACACATCTCCCTGTGCTTCTGCCTTGCTTTGTGATTGGACTTGCAACAGGGTCTATTTCTCACAGCCTGACTTTGGGTTTGGCTATATAATTTGCTTGGACACTGGAACAGGAGTGGGCATGATGAGATCAAATTTTAAAAGGACATGGATGTCAGGCTTGTCTGTCATGTTTCTTTCTGCCGGGAGAACATCAAGCTTGGATTGGCCTTGCTTCCAGGGCAAGACTGCCATACCTGTGGAGTTAAATGACTCCAACTGCTCACAGACCTGTGATCTAGGTTTACCTAGCGCTGTCTCTGTGACTGCCTAGTGGGTAGTTTCACAGCATCACTGTGACCACAGCTGCCTGATATAATTACCTACTTGCTTTTTGACTAGCCCTAGTTTCCTCATCAATAAAAGAAAACGGTACTTCATAACTAATCAGGAAGATCATAGTTGGATCAATACATAAGGAAAGGCTCAAATGATAATTCTTGTTATCTTTATATATATCGTTTAATCATAGTTTTTTATTTATAAATAACAAGTTGCCTAATTAACCTTCGAGAATCCTAAGAATAAAATGAGACTTATATGAAAGTACTTGATATAACAATGCTTTTGTTTGATTGATAGAGAATAAAAAAGAAAATAGCTTTGAAAAGTGAGTGGAATTTTCTGAATATTATAGCCTATTACTACTTCTTCACCAGAAAAATGATCATTCTTAATGTCTTAATGTAAGTACAGTATGTTTATCTAGAGAAAAAAAGTGCTTGATGTAACATATGACAAGTATGTATACTCTTGTTTTATCCCTTTTGTTCTCCTGACTAGTAACATTAGTTCATCATTCTTTCTGTCTGTGAAAAGTCAGTCGATACAATATTTGATTAAAATGCTGTAGCTCATCCAAATTAATGATCTCAATACCTACCTAAATGTATTCTTATAAAATCAATTTCTTAAGAATTGTCTACATTGAATGAGGTAGAGGCATAGCTCAGTGGTAGAGCAATGTAAGTGTGTACTATGGTTGAACTCAAGGCCTATTATAGTGAGTGTTCTACCATTTGACTCATACTGCAAGACCTTTGCCTTTAGTTATTTTTTTTTTCAGATAGGGGCCTATGTTTTACCAGGCCTTGAACCCTGATTCTCCTACCTATGCCTCCCATGTAACCGGGCTTACAGGCATCCACCACTATGCCCATCTTATTTGTTGAGGTAGGATCTAACATTTTCTAACCAGGTTAGCTTTGAACCACAACCTTCCTAATCCTCACCTCCTGAATAGCTGGCATAACAAGTGTGAGCCACTGTTCCCAGCCTAAGATATTAATAGGTTAATTAGAAATATCATGCCAGGTGCTGGTGGCTCATGCCTATAATCCTAGCTACTCAGGAGGCTGACATCTGAGGATCATGGTTCAAAGCCAGCCTGGGCAGGAAAATCCTTAGGACTCATAAAATAAACCACTCAGAAAACCAGATGTGGCTCTGTGGTTCAAAGTGGTACCAGTGCTAGCCTTGAGCTGAAGAGCTGAGGGACAGCACCCAGGCCCAGAGTTCAAGCCACATGACTGAAAAAACAAAACAAAACAAGAAATATCAATATATATTTGTATGCTAGTACTAAAGCTTGAACTCAGGGCCTGGGTGCTATTCTTTAGCTTTATTGCTCAAGGCTGGCACTCTTGTCATTTGAGCCATAGCTCCACCTCTGGCTTTCTGTTGGTTAATGGGAGATAAGAGTTTCATGGAGTTTCCTACCCAAGTTAGCTTCAAACCATGATCCTCAGATCTCAGCCTCCTGAGTAGTGAGAATTACAGGTGTGAGCCACCTTTATATGTATACATATAAATCTATCTATCTATCTATCTATCTATCTATCTATCTATCTATCTATCTATCTATCTATCTATCTATCTATCGTCAGTACTGAGGTTTAAACTCGGAACTCTGGTCTTGCTGGGCAAGTGTTCTACCATTGAACCATATTGTCTAGCCCTGACAACTGGTTTTGTAAGAGCATTACGGTACCCTGACATGAAGCAGGTGAAGAAGTATACAACCCTTACCCAATCGGCATGCTGTAGTTCCTCCAAGTCTGTGCCACATTCATCACTCTTTTCCATTTCTTGAATCTTTTTAAGATTCTGCCAGTTAAAACAGAAAGAAAATAGCCATGAAAATTCCATTAAGTTATATCCAAATTAAAACTCCTCAAAGACAGGCTCAGATAAAATACACACAGAAGTAGCATCAATGAAAAGATAATACAGAATGCATTCTTCCTCCAAGTCTAAAATCCATTAAAATGGTTTCATTTTGTTGGGTGCGGGTGATGGGGAGATGGTCCACTGTCTTCTTGTGAAGCATCTAATCACAGCATTAACTCAGCTTCTAACACTACAGGAGCTGAAGATTGTTTCTTCTCCCTCAACTTGAAACACACTCAATCTGATACTGTTATGGATATTTTTGTTGCACCTTTTTTAAACTTAAGGTGTCTTTATCTCCCTTACATCAACCACATCTGTCCTGGACTTTCTCCTCATCCCATAGTCACTCTCTACTTCCCTTCCTGCAGATATCAGGACCAGAGAACTATCCAGTTCCTCAAAGAACTCTCCTTTATAACCTTCTATTACAAAATTTCCTCACCTCCCCACAGCCACTATCATGGAAACTGCACACTGACTTGGGGCCTCCCTCAAGGCTTCATGAGGCCAAATTCCATCTTCTGAAGCTAGTGCAAGCTTTGGCAAGTTCTGGCCCTTGATATATACATATATATGCATATATGTATGTATATATATTTATATGCATATTTAAAAATTTCAATGGATTAATGCATTTTAAATTGCATCAACCCAACAATTGCAACTTTAGCAAAATCTTGATGGATAAAGCATGTATTCACATACTAAATATATTTTATTGTACATCACTCCTGCTAATATAAATTCAACCCCAATATATTTCACTTTTTGCTGAGCTGTTTCCAGCCTGCTTGCCTTTAGTTTAAATGTACTATATGAAACCTAACTTGCTTATGAGAATATAAATGAAACATTTCTAAACCATTTATTTTTAGCTTCCAAATGTTATCAGCCATCTGCAAAAATGAGTACAACACCACCTACTTTTTTCTATGCAATCATATAGTGTTTCTATAAAAAATAAAATGACATTATTCTGGCCATTTAAAGAACATGCTGTGTAAATAATGCAGCATTTCTTCTATCCATAAGAAAAAAAAACAAGGAAAAAGTTTCTGGTTATTTCAGGATGTATTTTCATAATTATTTTGAAAGGAGAAGTCAACACTGGAACATGGTAAATTATACAGGATTTTAGACATTCACACATAGTGAGACCAAAGAAGGAAATTCTCAGGAGAGGAACACAAAGGTACAATGCCTAGATACATCTGATCATATAAAATAATATTTATCAAAATGAACTCCAGGAAATGGAAACAAGAGGTTTTTCCTTTGTTGCTGTTTTTTACTTTTTAAAAAAATGTTTTATTTTATTGTAAGGGTAATGTCAGAGGGATCACAGTTACGTAACTAAGGTAAGGAGTACATTTCTTGTCAAACCTTGTTACCTCCTCCCTTGTTTTTTCCCACTTTCCCTCTCCCCTTACTCCCCTTCCCCCAAGTTATAAAGTTCATTTCCAACATAATGTCTTGTAAGTATTGCTGTTGCATTGATTCACCCTTTGTCCTCTGCCTCATCATTTTGTTTTGTGTGAGCGTGTGCATGCATGCGTATATGTGTGCGTGCGTGCGTGCGTGCATGCGTGTGTGTGTGTGTGTGTGTGTGTGTGTGTGTGTGAGTCCTGGGGCTTGAACTCAGGGCCTGGGTACTGTCCCTGAGCCTCTCTGTGCTGAAGACTAGTGCTCTGCCACTTAAGCCACAGCACTACTTCTGGCTTTTTCTGTTTATGTGGTACTAAGGAATCAAACCCAAGGCTTCATGCATACAAGGCAAGCACTTTACCATTAAGCCACTTTCCCACCCCGTCTCACCATTTTGTTATTCCTTTTCTCTTCCCCAAATCAGATAAACATATATACAAGACATAGGGTACAAAAATAAAAAACAGTGACAACAGGGGATAAACCAAAGGGGAAAAAATGAAAGAAAAAAGAAATAACTTCACACAGTGCCTTAAAAAACAAAAACAAAGAAAAAAACACTCTTCTTTCCAAATCTTGGAGTTCGTTTCAATTAGCATCATTTTATATGATCATATGTACATAGTTATTGAGCTATTCTGATTCTTTGTGTATCTGTCTTTGGGAGGATAAGGGAGGCATAGAAATGGAGGGACAAAGGATGAACAAATGCAGCAGTAGACACTATGTTGAAAATGAACTATACGACTTGTGGGTAGGGACCTGAGGAAAAACCAGGAGAGAGTGAGGGAAGGGGTGATGTTGTCCAAAAAGAAATGGGACTCATTACATCACATTGCTGTAATCTCTCTGTATATAACTTTAAGAATAACAGTTAAAACATTAAAAAAAAGTCATTTCTCTTTGAGATGATGTGGTAAGATATTTGCCCTCTCTCTGTCATATGAAGACTGATCCCATGGTAAGCACTCAATAACTCACAAACCAAAAGATAATGCAACGTAGGAGGCGGGGACAGGAGGATGTCAAAGTTGAGGCCAGGCTGGGCCACACAGTAAGATCCTGTCTCAAAATAAACTGAAAACAACCTGAAAAACAATCTGAAAGCAACCTTAATCTCTGTAAGCCTATGTTGTAATATACTAAAAGAAGAAGAAAAAAAATACCTCTAATGGTCTTCAGAATGAGACCAAGTTTTAGGATGAGAAGAGAAGGAAAAACAAAGGAAACAGATACAGCAGATGATGGGAGAAATCTGGCCAGAAAGATTATAACATGCCTCTCCATTCTGTCTGTTCCAGTTTCTTCCCCATTTGGTCCATTTCTCACTCTTCTTCCTTATGGCTCTCAAACTGAGAGCCATGGCCAACCAGCGCAAAGATATGTCAAGGAGCATTTAAAACAATAGGTACACATTGCATGTTTCTTAGAGTCAGTTTAAAGACAAAGCAGTGGAGCTGGGTACCTATGGCTCACAGCTGCAATCCTCACTGTTCAAATGGCTGGGATCTGAGGATCATGGGTCAAAACCAGCCTGGTCAGGAAAAGTATCTGTAACTCTTATTTCCAATTAACTACTCAAAAGCTGGAAGTGGAGCTGTAGCTTAACTGGTAGAGTGGCAGCCTTGATGCCTAGGGACAGCATCTAGGTGCTGAGTTCAAGCCGCCTCAGTACTGGAGTGTGCACGCACACACACACACACACCAATGCACGTGCACACACACACACACAGCAACACACACACACACACAGCAACACACACACACACAGCAACACACACACACACACAGCAACACACACACACACACACAGCAACACACACACACACACACACACACAGCAACAGAAGCCTTAGTGGCCTGCACTAGCTGCCGGAGAGGTCTGCCAAATGGTCACTGCTTGATCTTTTAGCTCCCTCAGCAAAGAGCTGTAAGCCAGGGTTGTAGCCCTCCTACAGGCCTCAGTCACTTCAAGTCAGAGCCCCTTGCTTCATTTTAGGATTTCTCTGGTCCTCCGCTTCTCCTCAATCCTGCTTCCTGGGCCCCATGGTGCTACTGATAGCATTCTTCCATACTCCTAAGTTTTTTCTGCTTCCTGGGGTAACTCAATTCACACCATGAGGAATTCTAAAAAACATTGTTTTTTGTTTTGTTTTTTAAGTTAAAAAAGTTTTTTAAGAACATCCCTTTTAAAAAAACAAATATAGAGATAGGTTAGTAAAAATCAACATGACTTTTAAGAGGTAAAAGTCACAAGTTCCAAGGCATCTTGGTTTACATTGGACTTCATATCCCTCACAGGGTCAGTATAAAAGTCCTCCCTTCTCCTCCCTTTGATACAGATTATTCAAACCAAGTGCTGGTGACTCACACCTGTAATTCTCACTACTTAGGAAGCTGAGATCTGAAGATCTCAGTTCAAAGCTAGCCCAGACAGAAAAGTCCGAGAGACTCTTTAGCTCCAATGAACCACCAAGAAGCCAGAAGTGGAGGCATGTGGTAGAGTGCTAACCTTGAATGGAAAAAGCCATAGGACAGTGGCCAAGCCCCAAGTTCAAGCCCAGTAGTGACGAAAAAAAAAAGAGAGACCCTCATTCTTTTGAGATACATCTCATGCAGTTTGAGTAGAGTTAACATGCAGGATTTCCAACTCACAAGAGTAAGACCAGCCAGGGTAGTCCATCTCTCCAGTCCCTGTGATGCACTATGATTGGTTCCCAAATTGGTTATTTCCAAACTTCCATGACCTGTTCGCCTTTCTGCTAGAGTTGCTGAACTGAGAGGTCAAAGATTAGGGCTGTGGACTGCAGTAGGAACCTGTCTGTCTTGGGAAGTGGGTAGGAGAGCCTGTTCTAATTACAGCTGAGTCTACAGCTTGATGTCCCCACAGACTTCCCAATTATGTGAACCAATAAATTCTCCTTCCCTCCCCATGCTAATGGAAGTCAGAATTACAGCTAAAAGTCAGAATTTAGTATATTGCCCAAGCCTAGCACTATGAGTTTATGCTTCCATGTCACATAGTCCTTTGGTGGAATCACAGGAGAAGCAGCAACAAGATACATTCAATTCAAGCTTGCTGAAGTGGGAGAGAGAGAAGGAAGGGGTGATGTACTCATTACCAGACTTATAAAACAGCCCTTCTATAATCACCTTTATAACAACAATAAAAAAAAAGAAAATATAACAGCAATGAAAAAAACCACTGCTTCATGGACCCTAATCCTTTCACCTTCATTTCTACTGTTATCTGACACATCCCTTATTAAAGGACTTTATGGTCACTAGCTTTTTGCGCTGGGATCAAAGCCCTAACTTCCTGCTACTAAGACAACTGTTCGATTTTTCATAATACGGAAAAAACTTAAATAAATGATCCAAAATATCATGAATCTTTATTTTTCTGAACAAAGGAACACATTGTAGATCAGACACTCCACAGTTGTATGATTTAGGGAATGCTCTAATTTACTCATCTATAAAATGTGGATGACAGGGGCTGGGAAGGTGGCTCAGTGGTAGAGCGCTTGCCTTGCATGCATGAGGCCCTGGGTGGATTCTCAGCACCACATAAGCACAAAATGCCATTAGTGGTGCTGTGGCTCAAGTGGTAGAGCTCTAGCCTTGAGCTTAGAAAGAAAAAAATGTGGATGACAACAGACATCTTTTGTTCTTACTAACATTACATAAAATAGTACAGAGGAAACAAAGCAACCGAGTTCATGTTAAGCATTTAGTAGATAATAGGTATTATAAGACAATGAACATTTATTAGGATTTGATTGTGAACATTTACTTCACCAATGAAACATTTTGTTTTTAATGAATTTGTTTTACTGAATACCTACAATTTCTTATAAAAAATGAAGCAGGTGACTAATAACTTCACTTTCTACTGAGCAGAAAAGACAAGTTTTTTAACCTAAATTAAAGATTGTTCTTGTTTTAGAGACATGGTTCTGTCAATTATATCAAGTCTGTTTTAGCTTCTGAATGAAATTTTGACTTTCACTTGCACATATGCAGTTACAGACACCAACCTGTGCTTGGAATCTGCCGAGAAACTCTAATTGGGACCCACATGGCAATTAACCACACTTTTCACATAGCCATTTTCAAGCCAGCAATTAGAATTATCTCATGCTAACATTTCCAGTTCCTGGCATCTTTAAAAACAAGAAATATCTACTCTGGGAACCACAAGGACCATATGTCAAATATCCAGAGAGTAATTTTCACCCACTTATGTAGGTTCAATGTCAGCATCTATATAAGCCCCTGTTTTGATTAAATTTCCCTGGCATTTAAAGATCAGCACTTTTCTCCATATTGTTAACCATTTAAAGCTGTCCTTTCCTCTATGCCTGGATATCTTCAGTGGTGACAAGAACAGACAAAGAGCTGATAAGGAGATTTAATTGTTATTGGTAAATTGAGCATGCTGCATATAACACCAACATCCACAACAAAACAGCAACTCAAAAGGAAAAAAGTAAAGAGCAACAAGAATCCTGAAGATTAAAAATGATGATGATCTAATCAAAATGAACAACTGGCAGTCATGCACATAGACATCTGGTGGTAGATTCCTTCCATCAGAAGGTGATATGTTCAACCACCTGGAGGGACATAGCCCATTTTAAATCTAGAGAGAAATGCTCAAGCAACTTAAAATGCCACAGTTGCATTGCTGAAGGTGTTGGAAATGGACATGAAGGAGGGGGGAGGCAAGGACTCTAAGAAGCTGATGAAAAAATACACTTAATGTGAGTGAGATGGACATCCATGGCTCCATCTTGTTGAATCTATTCAGACAAGCCTGTCACAATGAGGTATCTAAGTTCATGTGTAACCTGCACTACAAGACAGCTGGATTTGACTGGATTTGGTTTGGTAAGAGATGGTGACATAACCCTGGGTACTGGTGGCTCATGCCTGTAATCCTAGCTGCTCAGGAGGCAGAGATGTGAGGATTACAGTTGGAAGCCAGCCCAAGTAGAAAAATACAAGAGACTTGGCTGGGAAGGTGGCTCAGTGGTAGAGCACTTGCCTTGCATGCCTGAGGCCCTGGGTTCGATTCCCCAGCACCACATAAGCAAAAAGAAAAAAGCCGGA
>NW_012267316.1:7099734-7119451 GCF_000151885.1 Dipodomys ordii | reverse complement strand
GTGTGTCTGTGTATGTCTGTGTGTGTCTGGGTGTCTGTGTGTGTGTGTGTGTGTGTGTGTGTGTGTGTCTGTGTATGTCTGTGTGTGTCTGTGTGTCTGGGTGTCTGTGTGTGTGTGTGTGTGTGTGTGTGTGTAAGGCTAACAAACATGAGTTCAAGTTCTGGCTGTTCATTTAACTTGTAGAATTTTGAATTAACACAGAAGAACCAGAAGAAAACCCAGAGAAAAATGTAAGCAGTAACTTTTTCCTCTTCTTGATCACACAGACATGCCTAGCTTCCCATCAGTCTCAATTGGCCCCTTGGTAGGTTAAGTTTCCTAGTGCTGGCCTTTATGAGACAGTTCTGAGAACAGCAACTAGCCTCTCTTCCTACACTACCTTCCTCTGGCCAGTCTACTGACAGTCAAAGATTCATCAATATTTCTATTTTAAAGCAAAAACATCTTTAAAGCAAAGGAACTCCATGTGTAGAAGAGTGAACTTATATCTTACAGATTTGGGAAGATACTGACTGCAATTGTAACTGAACTATTTTTTAGGTAGTCATAAGTAGCTCCAGAGAGAATATCATTCCTAGGCTTCAAGTTCATTTTTCTCTGCTACATTCCTTCTCTAGGAGGGCTCCACTGCTCCTTAAAAGCAAGTGTCCGTGATCTTCATATGCTCAGGGGTGTTCAATGACATATGCTAAACAGATGAGGGAAAGTAGTGCTCCGTGGACAGGATCCTGAGAGTACTCACACACAGATATTACTTCATGCCTAAAAAAGGCATTCAGAGTATCAGTAGTCACAAAACTAGACTTGCTGGTGGATCACAGTCTATAATCCTAGACACACAGGAGGCTGAGATCTAAGGATTATGGTTCAAAACCAGGCCAGGCAGGAAAGTTCATGGGACTCTTATCTCTAAATAATCATTAAAAAGCCAGAAGTGAGATGTGGTTTAAGTGGTAGAGCACTGGCCTTGAGCAAAAAATAAAAAAGCTAAGGGACAGCATCAAGGCCCTTAGTTCAAGCCCTAGTATTAACATACACAAACACTCACACACAAAACAACAACAGCAAAAGAAAAGTGGTCTCTATGGCCTCCCCTTAGATACCTGTTTTACCTATGTAACATCTCCTGGGATGGTCCTCCTAAAAGTGGTTTCACTGCCTGACAGCTCTGCCTCTTTCCCTTCTACCTGCCCCACCCACATTCTCCCTTGTCCACCCTTGTCCTGATCTTCACATGGGCTGCTTCCTTCCACCATTTTGTTTAGCAGCATCACATCTTAGCACAGGCATGTGATGTTAGCCTCTTGTGCTGAATTAGTGCCCTGCATGAACTCATCACAGCCTTCCCACATTGAGCTGGATGGCTCCTCTTAGACTGTCATCTTTAGTGAGAGGCAGAGGCCACAATCACCTGTTCACCACTGTACACCCAAAGAAAAAGGAAGTAATAGTAGCACTTAACACATGGTTTTGTTGTGAAGACTCAACAAATTGATGTGCATTCTTAGGATGGTATCCAGCATAGAGCAAGCAAGAAATAAATGTTGGCAATTACTGATTATAGTGGCATCTGTCATACAGGAGACCATTAAATGATTGTTGTACAAATGAGTAAATTTTGCCAGCTGGGCCTAGTTCTAAAAATCAGTGCCTGCTAGAAACAGCTATTACAATCTGTCAGGTTTTCACCAAAATTCCTTGTTCATTTCTGGTTGTACCTATATGGAGCTTTATAGATACTTCTCTTATTCCTGGATCTCCTATGCCAAGCTCCATTTCTACTAGTGAATTCTAACCCCTTTCTATCAATCACTCTAGCAACTATTTTATTGGAGTTTGGTCAACTTTGTTTGGAGTTCCCTACTTATACAAAGTAGTCATTACTACCTAAGTAACAAGCCTGTCACAGTTATGATGTATAAGCAGAGGCCAAGAAGGAGGTACTCAGGAAGAAAAATGGGCCTCAGGTAAAAGGGATAAAGGCTGTCTAGCTTTCAATAGCTGTACAGGATGGTGGCTCTTTCCCCCAAGTACACAAATTGTCCTCTAGCAGAAATCTTTGAAAAATGAACAAAAATCAAGTGTCATTAAATACTAACACTCTAACTCTAAATACTAACAGCATCTCACTCTGAACAGCAGAATGTGGCTGTGCAGACCAGGTGTTAATTAGTGTGCATGATTTCAGGTGCTGACTCCTGGCTGGTACTCACCAAGCTACTCAAAATTTGATAAATATTAGGTGAAAAAAAGTCCAGCTCATTGACAGGGATCTATGTTACATGAGTTTAGGAAACAGCAAGGGAAACATGCCCAGAAGAATGCTATGTGAGACATTTCCTGATAACGTAAAATGATCCTTGCTCTTGAAGAAGTTCACTGAGGAGACATATGTAATTACAGTACAGTATAAGTGACAGAAAGAAACCAGAGCACAGTGCTTTAGGAACTAACACGAAGAAAAAAATTAACTCACAGCTATAGAAGCATTTCAGAATAGTGGACCTCTAAAGTTACATCTTAAGATTAAGTAGGCATTGTATAAGAGAAGGAGGTGAGGGAAGGGGCTTTTCGGGATTCTGAGGCTGGGATGATCATGTTCCAAGTATAGGCAGGACAAACATAGATGGTTGTATTGGTGGATGACAACCTGAGAGGACAGGCTGTACTAATTTAAATGCTTTAAACTTTGTATCTACAGAGAACAAGTGTTGACAAGATCTTTACAGGCAAGTAACATTGGAGGATAGATTACAGGAAAACAGGAAAAATAGGAAGATCTGCAATGGCTCTAGAAAGTGATGCCACTCCACTACATAGATCAGACCAGCAAAGTGAGAAAGAAAGCTCTGAATTCTAGAGGTGATTCAGAGTACAAAGGATTATCTAAGCCATATTTTCTCCCACTAAATACACAAGATAAAACACAGACAACTGCCACAGACACTGCAACTACCACAGGTGATCCACCCAGCACCTCATTTAGTCAACGCCTATCTAACATTTACAGAATTGGGAGACAGACCTCTTTCCCAACCAGATTATATTCTATTGGCAGAGGTCAAGACAAAGAGAAAGACCATTGGGCTTACTTGTAGATTTACATGCATATTCTAATCACTACAAATGAGGGAAATCATGCAGCCTATGTTTCTGTGCGTCTGTCTTACTTCACTTAGTATAATTTTTTTCCAAGTCCTTCCATTTCCTTATGAATGGGGCACTATCATTCTTTCTGATGGAAGCACAGAATTTCATTGTGCACATACCACATTTTCTTGACCATGATTAAGCAGCAGTCTAAACATTCACACATAGAGAACAAAGCAGGATATCCTTAGGAGAGGATTGTAGGGGCTTAAAATCATATAAAATAATGTTTATCAAAATGAACTCCAAGAAATGGAAGTCAGACTTTTATTGTTGTATAGTTTACGGTTCATTTTTTCTCTTTTCTTCTTTCTTTGGTTTATTCAGTTTCTGTTTATGATTTCTGTACCTTTTGTCTTGCATATGTTTATCTGATTTGGGGAGGGGAAGGGGAAACACAGAAACAGTAGGACAAAGACTGAATTAATTCATCAGTGAAACCCACTAGACACTATGTTGGAAATGAGCTATATAACTTTGCAGGGAGGGAAATCAGGAGGGGAAAAACTGGGAGAGAATGAGGGAGGGAAGAATACTGTTTAAAAGGAAATATACTCATTGCCTGACTCATGTACTATAACCCCTCTGTACATTACCTTTATAATAATTTTTTTAAAGAGAAAAAACAATTGGACACTTACAGACTGTAATGGCTGCTACCAAGGAAACAGCTGGGTCCTGCTGTATGCTAAGGATATGAATGTGTCCAGCTGGGTCCTGCTGTATGCAAAGTATATGAATGTGTCCAGGGGTGGTCTGGGACATGAGGGAAGTGAATACATAACCCTAACTGAAAGGGTGAATAAAGAATTTACAAGAGGAGGTTAAGACGTCAACAAGAAACTTATTAAGCACTAAGGATGGAGCCATACTTGAGAAGCACTCAAAGACCATATAATCAGATAATCAGAAACAACAGTCCACACCGGTAGAATCTGCACTGCTGAAATCTTAAGTCAGCTTAACTATATTAGACATCAAACCTCTCAAAGATCAAAACATTTGGATAGTCTACCTTAGCCGAGTGTTAAATTATGATGGAAAAACAGAAGTTAGAACAAATCTTTTATATGCTTTATAAAGTTCTGACTGCAATAAACAGAATATAATGTTTCTTAATGCTCAGCACTACTTGTACTGCCTCTTTGTGACAATTAAGAAGGTTTAAAAATTGTATAGTGATGATAAAGATGATGGATAGAGGGGTTATAGTTACGTAAGTCAGGTAAAGAGTGCATTTCTTTTTGGACAATGTCACCCTTCCTTCACTGTCTCCCTTTTTTTTCCCTTCCCATCACCATAGGAAGTTCTTTTCAGGAATCTTCTATCACTAGATTATAAGAACAAAAAATTTATTTTTAGATTCTACTGACATTAATTTGGTAGTAATATTTATCCTGAGTTATAGGGTTAGTTTAACAATTTTTTAAATCCACAGGATTTTTTCAAAAAAGATCTGTAGCAACCTGAAATTTGGTTAGTATATTTCTAATACTGAATTTGTTTCCTGTAAGATCTCAAATTTAAAATATAAAATAGTAAACACTAATCTCATAATAAATATTATAGGACATGCTTTTTACATGTTTATATGTACACATTTTGCCTATGAGGTAAGACTGATATGAAAACAAGGAAGAGCTTGTTGAATGAATACAAGTCATCTTTGAACCAAACTTTCTGCAGTGATTTAGATGGCTTTGGAACCTTAGCCTGGAGAAATTTAGCAGTGCCCAACCTGGGATAGTATAAGCAATAGAGGTGAAAATGAGATGTGGAAAGGAAGAAAGAATACATCAGCCCGGGAATGGAGGTGTTGTGACCCCATGTCTCCTGTCACTTAACTGTGTGTATTCTGGGCTCCTATGCAGTCTGCCGATTAACAGCTCTGTGGGGATGGGTGAGAGGAGGGCAGAGCGGAGGGTATTATTATTTATCTGAGACTGGGCAGGTGGAGTTCCCTCCCCCAGTAACTCAGAGCAATGCCAGGGACCATTGTTTGGCCCAGTCCAGGTGTCCAAGAAGCGAGCAGAACCTGCAAAATAGATCTAGGAGCTAGGGGAGATGTTGAAGAGACCATGCCAGCTATCCCGGAGATGGAGAGCAGGGCCTGCTAATCCTGCTCAACAGAAATCCCTGAAGATTTCTCTACCACACACTCAGGGAAACTCAGATCCTGAGATGCAGACTAGGTGCAGCATAGACATGAGAGAAACATGGAACAAAAATGGACTGCTTCATGAATTTGTGTGTCATCCTTGCACAGGAGCTATGCTAATCCTCTCTGTGTTGTCCCATTTTAATGTATGTGCTGCTGAAAAAAACACTAAGAGTAGCTTCCTAGTCTTAGATTATTCTATGTCCAGATGCTGTGGCTCATGCCAGTAATCTCAGCTATTGGGTAGGCAGAGATCAGGAGGATCAGGTCATTCAGGGCAAAAGTAGCAAGACTTTAACTCAACCAATAAGCTAGGTCTGGTGTTTTTACATCTGTATATACACTACTTCAATGCATAGACTTAAGGATCACAGTCTGTGGCCAGCCATAGGTAAAAATCACAGAACTATACCTGAAAAATAACCTAAGTCCAAAAGGACTGGGGATGTGGCTCAAGTGTTAAAGTACCTGTACAGAGAGAATAAAATCCTGAGTTCAAACTCTAGTACTACAAAGAAACTCTTACTGTTTGATATTTCTGTAATATTCTGTCTTTTCCTTTTTCTCTCTCTCTCTTATTTCATACCTAACGACATGTATCTCCTCTCTCCAGCCTACATGTGTGAGCCCAGTCTATGAACTCACATGTATACATTCTCTCACTACTCCTCTTCTCCTCCAACATTAAATTTTATTCTCTCTGGCTCAGACATTCTTCTTCCAAGCCTATGCAGAAGTATCTACCTCCTAACTAGCTTCTTTTCTAAATGGTTTCAGCATTTCAGAAAGATGGAAGTAAGCATTTTATTTCACTTTTTAATTTTAATTTTTAAATATTATCTTAAGTTGTATAAAGGGGTTTCAAAAGCATGTCAGTTTATGAATACAATGCATCTTGACCAATAGCATTTTAAAATAATAAAACAAACAATGTTGCAATCTCAGGTTTACCTTTGTCAATACCAATAAACATCAAACAGCTGCACTTACCTCCTTTGCACTCTTAATTTTGGTCAGAAATGTATGCAGCTCCATGGTCTCTGCAAATAATGCACGGCACACAGCCTGATAATGATTTGGAGCCTCTGACTCGGTTGGGAGATGAGCAGCACAAATCTACAGGAGAGATGAACTTGGTTATTTGGAGTCTGGATGCCTTAAATACAGATACATCTAGTATAACTTTATTTTCATATCAGCTAGGCAGTTGCCAACATCCAAGGCTTAATGCACCCAACACATTGGTAAAGCCTACATAATGAAGGAAAAGGGGTTCACTAATGGATACTTTGCAGCATGAACGGGCTGATTACAATTTGCTTTTACTTGAAAATAAAAGGACACCATGTAAAAGTTTTGGCTAGGAGTAGAAAGGGAAAAAAACCATTTACTGCATATTGACAGTAATTTAGGTACCAATTATTGAGCATACCAGGTACTATATTTGACATAGCACATTAGCAACGTAATACCACTCACTTGCCAATGTAACCCTGAACATTCCCCCATTTTATAACAAAGAAAAATGAGGTTAAGAAAAGGCAGGTATGGGGCTGGGAAGGTTGTTCAGTGGTAGAGCGCTTGCCTTGCATTGCCTGAGGCCCTGGGTTTGATTCCTCAGCAACACATAAACAAAAAGAAAAAAAGCTGGAAGTGGTGCTGTGGCTCAAGTGGTAGAGCACTAGCCTTGAGCTGAAGAGCTGAGGGACAGCGCCCAGGCCCAGAGTTCAGGCCCCACGACCAGACCCAAAAAAAAATTAAAAAAAAAAAAAAAAGAAGAGAAAAGGCAGGTACCTTATCCAGTCACAGAATTTAACACATGTTGGATTTTGGCAGAAAAACATGCAGACCTTAGAAATAGATAACAGGAAATGGGGGATGGGGTGGGGTGCTAAGCCTGCTGGTGCTGCAGCAGCCTTGTTGTCCTTGGTTATATATAGCCCATAATTCCCTCAGGATGACTTTTGGTAAAAGAAGAAATTTAACTTCATGCAAAGCAATTTAGAAAATCCAAGCACCATTTACCTTGTTAGAATGCAGACATCTTCTTACTACTCCATAGGAATAACTTTATCTTTCTGCTAAACAATAATTATGTATCTAAGTACAATAGATACAACTTAGAGTTTTAACTTTTTTTTTTTTTTTGCCAGTCCTGGGGCTTGAACGCAGTGCATGGGCACTGTCCCTGAGATGCTTTTGCTCAAGGCTGACTGTACCACTTGAGCCACAGCACCACTTCTGGATTTTCTGCTTATGTGGTACTGAGGAATCAAACCCAGGGTTTCTAGGCAAGCATCAGAGTTCTAACTTAACACAACAGATAAACCTGAGCACTAAAAAAACTGATGTTCTTGGAAGTGGCACTGTGCCTTGAGCAAAAGGTGGTCAGGGACAGAGCCCAGGCCCAGAGTTCAAGCCACAGGATCAGCACACACATGCACACGTGCACAGGTGTGCAGGCGAACACACACACACACACAAATTGATGTTCTCTTAATAAATTCAACATTAATACAACTGTTGAAATGTACATTTTATTGCATCTTCATAATTTTTGTCAATAAATAAAGGCTTTGTCAATTAAGAGCTTTTACTGATAAATCAATGCTTACCTTTTTTGGTATCATGGAGAAAGTTTCTATGCTAGCCTTTGCATTGGTGTGACAATGAGAAAAACAACTTATGGAAGAAGGATCTATTTTGATTCATGGTTTCAGGTTTCAGTCTATGGTCACTTGGCTCTGTTGTTCTGAACCTATGCATGGATTTTTGGCAAAACATCATGGCAGGGAACATGTAGGGGAGCAAGGTGGCTCCCCTCAAAATGAACAGGTGGCTGAGAGCAGAGGGTAGAGGAGAAGTAGAAAGGGAGAAGAATGGCCTTCAAGCCATGCCCCCAGTGAACTATTTCCTTCAATTAGGCCCCACCTCCTAAGAATCCATTCAGCTATGGATTAATCCCTCAGAGAGCTTTTTGCTCTCATGACTCAATCACCTCTCAATGGCACCAACAGCTGGTGAGTCAGCCTTCAACTTGAACTTGATGTTTTGGGGGAATATTTCATGTCCAAAACACAACAGTGGCCTACTCAAACTCAAGTTCTTTTTTTCCCTCTAATAATGCCAAAATAGAGCAATTCACTCAAGACAATAAATATGATCTGTTGACTCTCTCTTGGAACAAATGAGCTACAACACACGAGGTGATCTTTTCTTCCCCACCTCCCAAGAGTGTAGGGTGAGTAGGGAGCAGGGAAAGAACAAAATGGGGTTGATGTTGTTTAGCAAAATCTACTGACAGAAATTCACATCTAGCTGTACATTTGACACAGAATCCAGAATTCAAAAGTTCAGTGAGTGGTAGAAGAGACATTTCTGCATTTGACAAGAAACACAATTTAAAAAAAGTGAAACAAAAGGTTAAAAAAGAGAGCTGAATGCTGGTGGCTCAAGCCAATAATCCTAGCTAGTCAGGTGGCTGAGATCTAAGGATCACTGAAGCCAGCCAGGGCAGGAAAGTCTGTAAAGATTGTAGTTTGAAGCCAGCCCAGGCAGGAAAGTTGGTGAGACTCTTATCTCCAATTCACTAACTGAGGTTTTCAATCTACTAGCCAAACCACAAATTCTTATGGGTCTCTCTATGATCATGAGTAATGGGTTTTATAATATTTAAAAATTTTAGTTTACTTGTTAAATGTCTCAGCAATTGTTTTTCCTCTCATTTAGCTATACTGAATGTTTCAGAGAATATTGTTACAGTTGTAGGAAACTCATAGGCCAGTTTTTATTAGCATGGAGATTAAGAAATAAGAGGTGAGATTATGATATTCATAAGTGAAACAGCTAAAAGTGGAACTACTAAATGTACAGATTTCCTCCAGTCTATAGTCTTTCATTATCATAAATTAATTGTACAAAAGTTTCATTGTGATATTTACATTGATGCATGAATTCACCCCATATATTGCTTTCTTAAATACTCTCTGCCTATAACTGTTGAGTATCATTATAGTACACACACACACACACACACACACACACACACACAATGTATTTTGATCATATTTGTCTACTGCTCTCTTCTTGTCCCCTCTCTCTTACATTGGTTCTTTTTCTAGAATTATGTCATTTTAAAAGTTTGCATTCCACATATGGGTGAAAACGTAGTATCTGTCTTTCTGAGCTTGGCTTTCTCATTCAATATGATGATATCCATATAAAATATGACTTTTTAAGCACTTCTTTAATGACTTTGCTTTTTTTTCAGTACTGGATTTGAACTCAGACACTGGCATTTGCCAGGCAAGTGCTCTACCACTTGAACCGAGTCTCCAATTCTTGATGTTTATTGAGTATGGCAAACACAGTAGCTCAAATTTAAAATAACAGAATAAAAAGTATATCTTCAAACTGCTAAATGCCCAGGAATGTTTGTTTTCTAATAAGCATACTTAATAGGCTGCTGTGAAATTTTAAGATTTCCATTAATCTCTGCCTTCATCTTTCAAACTACATGTCATGCTACTGGTGCCAGAGCTGATTTTATTGATACTACTGGTTCCTTTTTCCTTCACAACTCCTTGCACACCACTTTTGCCTATACACGCTACCAAAATACTGTTAACCTTGAGTGGTATGAGTAGTGTTTTTAATGTAAACTCTTTATTCTTCGTTTTTAGGATCAACATCATTGATTTTTCTTTCTTTTTTGTGGTACTTATGATCTAAACTCAGGGCCTCGTGCTTGCTAGGCAGGTGCTCTACCACTTGAGCCATGGCCCAAGCTCCTTATATGCATCTTCTTTGAAAATATTTTTGATAAGCATATAGAATTTTACTTATCACTAGAGCTTTATAGGGTATTTTGACACATTCATACTGTTGCTCTGATCAAACCCTTCCTACCCAACATCTAGTGGCCCCCAGCATATTCAGATTGACTTTACCTTCCATATGAGAGGGACTGTGAGGTACTTGTCTTATTGTTCCTGGCTTATTTCAATTTATATAATGTCCCCCAGTACATATGTATTTAAAAATAAACCATTAACATCTATAAAACCTAAATGTGTGAAATTTTGGTATATATATAATATGTATGTGTGCATAATATATATTATATATTTATATACATATACATGTATATATATGAACCACAGAATATATCTGAATTTCTTATATATTTCTTATATATTTCATATATTATATGGCCACTTTCCAGAGTACCAAGAGACCTACATGGGGAAGGGGAGGGAGCTCCTCTTTCCATGATTCCTCTACATTACTGCATCTGAAATGCTTTAAGAAAAACTAGAAAATAAACTAATATACTGTCAATATTGTTTACAAAATCAGGTATTATATATAAATAACTCAAAATGGAACACTCTGAGGCTAATTTGTTAAATCTGTCTTAATTTTAACCCCCATACATTTAACACTGCAGACATTAGGGGCTTCAAATAAGTAGCAAAATTTAACTACAAAGAAACTTTAATCTTAGCCCCTGAACTTGATTCATTTATATAGGTCCTACTAGGTAGGTCAAGAAAACAAAACAATCAGCTGTGATACTGGCATCCAGAGTCTTCATGTAAATAATTGGCATGCAGTCACTATTTACTCTAAAGAAAGAAATGTAGAAGTTTGCAGAAGACACAATGCCATCTAGGCTGCAGAGAAGAAAAGAATATTCCTGAAAGTGGGTCATAAAAGGTCCTATTCAGGGTACCAAAATTCTGGGAACTAATTCTCAAAACTAAAATATCAAATTTTAAAAAATGAAATCATCAGGCACTGTTAGCTCACATCTGTAATCTTAGCAACTCAAGAGGTTGAGATCTAAGGATTGTAGATCAAAGCCAGACTTGGCAGGAAAGTCTGTGTGATTCTTCAATTAATCACTGAAAATCCTGTTTGGCTCAAGTGGTAAAGTGCCTACCTAGAGTGAAAAAGCTAAGGGCCCCTGCTTAGGCCCTGAGTTCAAGCCCAAGTTTATTAAAAAAAAAAAAAAAAGCTGGACACCGGTGGCTCACGCCTGTCATCCTAGCTACTCAGGAGGCTGAGATCTGCCAGCCCAAGCAAAGTCTGTGAGACTTATCTGCATGCAATTAACCACCAGAAAACTTGAAGTGGCACTGTGGCTCAAGTGGTAGAGCGCTAACATTGAACTGAAGAGCTGAGGGACAGCGCCCAGACGCAGAGTTCAAGCACCACGATGAACAAAAAAGAGAGAGAGAGAGAGATAACAACTTTAGAGATTCAAGTACTATATGAAGCACAATTTTACCTTCATGACATCCTTGTAAGAGCGGATAGCTGAGATCTTTCTTTTTTCATCTTCATCTTCCAGGCCTTCATCCGCAGCCCCATATCCCTCATCATTGCTGCCATCAGCTTCCACTGTGTTGGCCATGTTGTCAATGAGCTGCTCCAGGGGAGGGCTAAGCTCCCTTTCTTCATTTTCCTTTAAACCATAATCCAGTGCTTTATAGATAATAATTCCCAAAGATTCAATAACCTAAAAATATTAAAGGAGGTTGTTAGTAGATGTGACCAGTTGAACATGATTAATTAAAAGCCCAATATTTAGTATATTTAAGCTAGGTCTAAATTATTCTATTTCAATCACATGTAATGAATTAAATTTAAGGAGAGAAAAGTCTCAACTTATGCATATATTTAAGAAACTCTGGCCAGCAGGTTTCTTCATAACAAATACATAACACATCTACAAACTGCTCTAGACATTGGCCAGTACAGAAAATCCTACTTTACCTCTGTCTTTTCTGCACCCCCCCAAAAAAAATCTATAAACCCTTTCTTATTTTATAACTTCTTTCTTCCTATTTTTAAGAACAGAGGCAATGAAGCCAAACATTTAGAATTAAATCCTGATTTTTACCACTAGACATCTGGCTCGGCAAAAATTATCTATAAATTGATAGCAATGATCTTTAGATTACGTAAAAACTAAATGCAAGGGCTACAGTTGTGGCTCAAATGGTAAAGCACCTACTTGGTAAGTAGGAGCCCTGAGTTCAAACCACAGTACCAAGAAAAACCAAAACAAACAACAACTAAATACATTCACTATGCATGAAAGTACCTCGTTAGTGCCTGGCTTACTCAGCAAATGTTATCTGCCCTCCCTTCCCTTCCCCTACTCACTCATTTCCAGTATTTACAAAGTGAATACATACAAATTTAATTTTATTTATTCCATTTTAACTATCCAACTCTGTGGTTAAAAAGAAGTACATCTGCTGGGTGCTGGTGCCTCATGCCTGTATTCCTAGCTACTCAGGAGGCTGAGATCTGAGGATCACAGTTTGAAACCGCTTGGGCAAAAAAGTCCACAAAACTCTTCTCTCTACTAAATTGCTCAGAAAAAGCTGGACGTGATGCTGTGGCTCAAGTCATAGAATGCTAGCCTGGAACAAAAGAAGCTCAAGGAGAGTGCCAGGCCCTGAATATAGGACCAGCAAAATAAAAAAGTAAATTATACACTATCAAAAACGGGAAGGGGGTGTTTTCAGTGAGCTAAGCACAACAGTGTCAAGACCAGCATTATTTAATGTCCCTTAAAAACACTCAGGCATTCAATAAAATCCATCAAATCCGAAATCTATCATATCAAGTAAAATAATGTTTTTTCAACATTGGTACTTCATATGAACATAACATGCTTTAAAATTCTTAACTTCTAGCTATTAAACAATAAAACCACATTAAAAATATTTCTCATTGAAACACACAGCATTTTTTCATTGGACCTGAACCTCTGGCTACTAGTTTCAAGTAATGCCTTCCAGCAGTGGACCATGTAAGTTCCAAGGCAAATGGCTACTTTGGGACCCTTCTCCTGGCAGGCAGCCTAGAGAAGGTCCACTTTAAGTGCTTCCCTGGCATAACTATATGGTATTCCTAGCACCAATCATTCTCCCACACTTAGGGCAGCGATTTTAACTTTTATTTCAATCAGAGCAGAGCCCACAATGAGATGTGTACTCAATAAAGCTTACTAAATTGATCTCAGAACAGTCACTGAAAATCAGGGCATCATAGCTAATACCATTAAACTCTCAGAAATTAAGAAAAAAATTAAGGTTGAGGTTTCCTTGTAATTCTTCTCAATTAAAAATCACACTCTACTGAAAATTCTGTATGCTTAGGGACTCAGTAACTACTCATAGCCCTACTCCTCCTTTAACGCTGTAGAAATTACAAAAAGAAAGATAAACCATAAAACCACAGATAATGCCAGCACCACTAATAGCCTCCAAACGTAGCTAGGACCCAAGGGCTGCTGGGCAAGCTTTGCTTTTTTCCTTTATTCAACCAGTCTTCAGGAAGGTCATTTTATACCTTCTTGTTTCAGGCCTCCCACACTCTTTTCAGCTCAACATAAGTCATTAGAAAAAACACTCATTATCTGCCTTCAAGTGTACAATCTGAGGGGCACCTCCACTTACGGGCCTTCCTTCCTCTTACAGTAGAAGAGAGTCTGTTCCTGTCAAAACCCAGCCCCACCCTACACTCACTCCCTTACACCCTCCTGTGCTGTTTCCCCAGCAACACTACTCCAAATCAGTATGCCCGTTCCTTCTTCTTCTTCTTTTTTAGTTTTGTGCCATTATTTGTGCTTGAATTCATGGCCTGGACACTGTCCCTGAACATTCTCCCTCAAGGCTGGCACTCTACCACTTGAGCCACCATTCTACTTACGGCTTTTTGTTGGTTAATTAGATAGTTTTATCCCCAATTATCCTGCCTGGACCTGATTCCAACTACAATCCTGAGATCTCAGTTTCCTGAGTAGCTAGCATTACAGGCTTGAGCCACCACTTTTAATCTTCTGAAGTCAGTGAAACCACAAAGTCACAGTCTTCCCACATCCTTATCCTAAATGGTGCTTAACAGCACCTGAACAGCAGACCTGTTCTCAATACTCCTGAAGGTCCAGGTTTCCTCCGCACCACCCCTTTGTCTGATGATCAGTCTACAATTGCTGAAATAATCGAGTTCTCAGCCCACACATTCTACTTCTACTGAGTGTTCCTGTACATGATTATCAATGCTATAAATATATATCCTGGTATTCTTGACCTTACATTTCTAGACAGTATTTGTCTCTGGGGTGCAGACTTGTATATCATACTGTTACTTAACACTTCCACATGAATAAATAATAAGCATCTCAAACATTAATGCTTGTTGGCTATCCCCTCCACTAAAATTCAAGTTCCATAATGCCTGGAGTCTTGTCTATTTTGTTCATCATGGCACACATACCTATACAGTGCTAACTCACAATAGATGATAAATCTCATAATTAGGATGATTTACATCAACTTTGCAGTTTCTTATTGCAGATACAAAGTGAAATATTGAGCATAACTGTTTCTCAGAAAACTTACAGAATTTTTATCTTAAAAACTAGATTACTGCTGTATGCTGGTGGCTCATGCCTATAGTCTTGGCTACCCAGGAGGCTGAAATCAGAAAAGTCCATGAAACTTGTATTGCCAATTAATCATCAAAAGCCTGAATTGGAGCTGTGACTCAAGTGGTAGAGCACTAGCCTAGAGCAAAAAAAAAAAAGCTCAGATCTGATTTCAAGCCCCAGGACCAACACTCTCTCTCTCTCTCTGTCTCTGTCTCTCTCTGTCTCCCTGTCTCTCTTTCTGTCTCTCTCTGTCTCTCTGTCTCTGTCTCTCTCTTTCTCTCTCTCTCACACACACACACACTAAATTACCAAGCAAAACCATTTTACCTATGTGTGAATATAGGCAGTCTCCACTTAAGCATGTTCTATTGAATTCAGGGACTTCTTTTTTAAATGACAAACTAACTACAAAGAGAATTATACTACTGTTATCAAGGCCACCATCACTTTTGGTCGTATTATTAACTCTACAAACCTTTGAGGGCAGTTTTCTTCATGAGTTAAGAATTTAACATGTTTAAACATCCCATATCTCTCATATTTCTCCCAATGGGATCAAGAAACTACTCTGTCACTTACAATTAACATTCCTACAGTGAAATATATCCGCACTTGATTCAGTAGAAAGATTATTTACAAAGTATTACACCATTAGACTTTGCCACCAAATGAGATGAATGCCAAACTTAGGGAAAATAAACTTTTGGTTTCCAGGATGTTCTGAATAATAGATTTGCAAGTAAGGATTGCACATGGTGCTATCACCAGAAACCTTAATAAAATCATCTGATGCTCTAGATTAGACTGTGAGTTAAGAAGATGCAAAGTCTTACTAATATAGTAACACCTAAGTGAGGCTTAAGCTTGCATTATATAATAAGAAAACTGGCCTTCAATTTTATTTTTTCTACTAGGCAGTGGGAGAGTAAAAGAAAGAAAGAGCCTACTCTTACTTTCCTTCACTGAAATGTTACAAACCAGAGGTTTATTGCCTTTTATTGGACAATGACCTATTTAGTATTCTGATGAAACCTAAGAATCTTGCCTTATAATAGTACCTTTAAGTGCTTAGAACATGATATAAAAAAGTATACTAGCATATACTTATAAAATTATAATACAGCAATATATAAGCTTTATAAGCACATTAAATAACATGCTCTGTTGGGAATTACAACTAATTATGTAGTAGTGATACATATATTTGAGCTATCTGCAACAATTATAATTTAACTGAAAAGACCTATGAGCTCTACTGGTGTGCTAATACCATGGCTTGTCATTCAGAGTCACCGCTGAAGAAATGCCTAACTTGTCTTGGAGGGGAGAAATAGTAACTAAGCCCTTTCCAGGCTCACAGACAACCCTAAGCACAGAACATGAGTCCCTGATCTGTATCCTATTGCAAATAACATCTCCCTGAGCTCTTAGCATATAGTATTCACCTATAAATCTGTTAATAAAGTAGCTACTTCTGAGCATCAAAATGATAGAATTCCACACAACTATAATGTTACTGTCTGCTTAAAATGGAATTTTTTTTATAACTCTCAGTTCAATTGCTTTATTGGACACAGGTGTTTATTTGTGTCTACACAAAAGAGTAATCTAAGCCAGGTGCTAGAAGTTCACATCTGTAATCCTAGACACTAAAGATGCTGAAATCTAAGGACTTTGGTTCAAAGCCAGCCCAGGCATGAAAGTCTACAAGACTCTTATCTCCTATTAACCACCAAGTTCAAGTAGTAGAACATAAGTCTTGAGCAAAAAAAGCCCCAATACAGGCTTGAAAAATACTGGGGGAGAGGGAGAGAGAAGTAGTTCCATGTGGTAATAGGTAACCCTTAGATACATTTTTTTTACCTAGGATCATGGCTAATTATGTATGTATATGTCCTAATTCCCCATAAAAGTAAACTCTTAAAGTCACAATCCTTCTGAAAGTTATCTTAATTATTAAAATTATTTCATAAACAGTAGGGAATTAGTAATAAGCTAGCCAAGTATAAATTCATTCCACTCAGATGTATATGCTTGAAGTTCAATATGGAACTTACGAACAAGAAGGCAGACACTTCAATCTTTGTCATCCCAACTGAGCATCACAGTATGGTCTAGCTGAACAGTACCTCAGTCTTGGCCAAGGAGAGTTAGCCCAAGGATAAGCAAGTCAGTTTTTTTTTTTTTTTTTTAGCCTACTCAGGTCTTTCAATCTTTCCTGGCAAAATTAACCCAACCTTGTAGAAATGCAGGCATAAAAGGCATATAGGGAGAAAAAAAGCCTCTTCAATAACCGGTGTTTGAAAAATTGAGCATCCATATGCAGAAAACTAAAAGTGCATCCCTGTTTATCCCTATGCACAAGTGTCCACTCAAAACTTCAAAATTACTGCAAAAAGGAGTAGGAGAAACAGATGCCCTAGAATAGATAAATGAATCCAAAAAGGGTGGTAACTATACACAATGGAATTTTACACAACCATTAGAAAGAATAGTATTATGTCATTTGCAGGGAAATGAAAGGAGCTAGAACAAATCGTGTTAAATGAGGTAAGCCAAGTTCAGAGAGACAAATGGCACATCTCTCATTTGTGGAAGCTATATCTAAAATACACTGCAACATGATAAAATATATAGGACTTTAGGCATTCATACACAGTGAGACCAAAGGAGGATCCTCTTAGAAGAGGAACAAAAAGGTGCAATGTCTATGTGCATTTGATCATATAAAATATTTATTGAAACAAGTTGCAGGAAATGAAAACAAGAAGTTTTTCCCTGGTTGCTGTTTTTGTTTTCTTTTCTTTCTGCCTTGTTCATTTATCTAACTTTGGGAAGGTAAAGGGGAAGGGCACAAATATGGAGGGACAAAGGGTGAACAAATGCAGCAGTGATACTCGCTAGACACTATGTTGAAAATAACTATGCAACTTGTGCGTGGGGACAGGAGAGAAAAACTGGGGGACAGCAAGGAAAGGGGTAACACTGTCCAAAGCAAAATGTGCTCTTTACCTGACTTATCTAATTGCAACCCCTATATACATCACCTTTATACTAAAATTAAAATTAAAAAAGAAATACAGGCATAATAAGGCAGCGCATAGTAGACCAGGCATTTTTTCCCTTTGTTTTTCCTTTCTTCCTGTTTATGGGACAGAGAGAAGTTTGAACCTTTTGCCAAAGAAGCATTACCTAATTCTTCAGATGCTGTCTTGATTTTATTTATTTATTTATTTATGCTTAGACTCAGAACCTTGCTTGGTTTTTTTGCTGAAGGCTAGTGTTCTCCCAATTGAGTCACATCTCCACATCCAGTTTTTTTTGCAGATTAATTGAAGATAAGAGAATTGGAACTTTCCTGCCCCAGCTGGCTTCAAACCAGGATTCTTAGAGTATCTCATCCTCTTGAGTAGCTAGTATTATAGGTATGAGCCACCATACCCAGCTTTTGTTGAAATTTTTTTGAGAAAAACTACTAAAACATGAGTATGTCAAATTCCATAGATAGCTACTTAGGCTACTTTTAGAAGCTCTCTGGCAAAAACATGTGGAAGTATGAAGAAAACGTAAGAGACCTAAACTTTCTGAGACCTAAAACTTTCATTGGAGTCACAGCAGTGTCTCAAAACAGCTGGAAATTCATCCTTCAGTCTAGTCCTACTGGTACTTGATCTCCAGGGACATTTACAGAATGTCTGCTATTCATTACAGTGAACAAGAATCACACTGTAATGTTTTAAAATTAAATGGAACAAGTGAAACACCTTTGAACACGATGATTTTACAGCCTAACAAGGGGGTACAATGATGAAAGGCATGAAATTGATCAAGATGCATTGTATTCATAAACTAATATGTTGAACTGAAACCCCTTTGTATATCTATTTAAAGATAATTAATACCTCGTGAAGCCTTCCTATTACCACGTTCCTCCCTTCATCCAGCACTCTACCTTCTGCCTTTCACTTTCTAAAACATTTGAGTCCCTATTTGTATCCTTTGCTAGAAGGTAAACTTCTTTAGGTCAAGGACAGAGTAGGTGCTTTGAAATCTTTGTTGGACACTAGCAAACAGCAAAAGCACAAAAGCCAAATCTGATTAATGGAGATGACCTATGTCAAGGTGGAAAAGCACAGGGCCTGGCAATTTAGTTGACATCAAAGAACGACTACTACCATGCCATCATGCCTCTAAGTCCAAAACCCCTCTTAGCCAGCCTAAACATTAAAAAGGCAAAACTGAAAACAAAATGCCTTCAATTCTTCAGGGCCTATTGCCAACTCAATAAATAAAATCTCCTTATAACTGAGTAACATTTCATTAGGAAGATGTTTTACTTTACATGTCAACAATCCTGTGAAGCAGATGCTATTCTCTGTGCCTAACTGTAACCTTAGCTACTTGGGCAGCTGAGCTGAGGCAGAAGGGTCACCTGATCACAGGGCCAGCCTGCCTCAATAGAGGAGTGAAAGGAGGAAAGGAGAACTGAACATGAAAGAAAATCAATAAATTACTTTTAAGTTAGAAAGTTAATAATTAAGAAAACTGAATGTCAGATGACTGTGGTGGCTTATGCCTATAATCCCAGCGACTTGGGAAGCAGAGATAGAGAAGATATCAGTTCAAGGTCAGCCTGGGAAAATTTTAGCCAGATTCCATCGCAGCAAACAAGCCAGGCATGGTGTTTTGCACCTGTCACTCCAGCTATATGGGAGATTGCAGGAATGGTGGTCTGAGGTTGGCCCTATGCAAAATGTTACTATATCCTACCTGAAAAGTAAAGCAAAAAAAGGAGTGGGATGGGCTGGGAAGGTGGCTCAGTGGTAGAGCGCATGCCTTGCTTGCCAGAGGCCCTGGGTTCAATTCCTCAGCACCACATAAACAAAAAGAAAAAAGCCGGAAGTGGCGCTGTGGCTCAAGTGGTAGAGCGCTAGCCTTGAGCTGAAGAGCTGAGGGAC
>NW_012267316.1:7067237-7097884 GCF_000151885.1 Dipodomys ordii | reverse complement strand
AAAAAAAAAAAACAAAAAAACATTAGCCAGTCAATAGAGCAAAATGTGCAAGGCACAGTAATGAAGATAACATTTGGGGAAACAGTATAACAGTGCTAAACATTGTAATATAAGAGAAAGGTGTCATTGGAGTACATTCTAGGAGACTCTATCTAACACAGCCTGGGATCAGGAAAGCCTCCACTAAGAGTCAACTCTATACTGAAACCCGAAACAGAAGTAGGAGCAGGAGATAACCAGGAGGAGAGGTGGAAAAACAGTTGTAAAGAGAGGTGACTGGGAGGTTAGAGGCCCATAGGTTAGAAAAGACATGAAAACCATGTCTAGAGGGAGGGATAAGACAAGGCAAAAGTGTGAGGGCACCACAGTCATAATAGGTTCTCAGAAAGGATTTCTATGGACCTGGGTTGTTCATCAAATGAAAGCAATATGAGACTCTGAGTATTTAGGAAAGTGGGACAGTCTGACCTGATTTTTATTTTAAAAGGCAGAGTGTGGTACTGGCAAAAGAATGAACAGAAGGCCCATAAAAAGCCACATAAACACTGTCAGCTGATTTTTAACAAAGGTGCAAAGGTAATACAATGGAGAAGAGACATAGACTTGTCAAATGGGCTACAACAATTGGAAAACCCAGGTATAGACACAGATCTGAAACCTTTCACAAAAATTAACTCAAAAGGGATCACATACTTAAACATAAGTTACAAACTATGAAACTTCTAGAGGAAAACATAGCAGACTAGGTGACCCTGGCTTTTCAGACCAATATCAAAAGCACAATCTGCCAAAGATAAAAATAAAGCAAGACCTTATTAAAATTAGAAACTTCAGCTTTGTGAAAGGTACTTTTTAGGTGGAGGAAATGATAAACCACAGACTGGGAAAAATATTTGTAGAATACCTATCTGATAAAGGACCCTAGATACATAAAGAACTCTTAAAACAATATGAAAACAATTATAAGATGAACAAATTATGTGAGTATTGTACTTATCAAAGAAGATACATAGATGGCAAATGAGCATACAGGAAGAAGCTATACATCACATGTTAATAAGTAAGTGCAAATTAGAACAATGAGAAACCAACACATCCCCTTACTAGAATGGTTACGCCAAAAGCTGACACCACCAAATGTCAGCAAGGATACAGAGTAAGGAAAATTTTGTTTTGTTTTGAGATAAATCTTGCTATGTTGCCTGCCAAGGGTGGTGCTGAAGTGATAGGCTCATGTGATCCTCCCTCCTCAACCTCCCAAGAAGCTAAAAGCCTGTAGCATCAATTCATACTCAATGATGCTAGAGGTGCAAAATGTTCCAACCATTATGGAAGGCAGGGCGGTGGTTTCTTACAAAGTTAAACATATTCTTACCATATGACCCAGCTGTTATGCTCTTCAGTATTTACTCAAAGTAAAAACATGTCCACACAAAAATCTGCAAATGTCTTCATAATTGTTCAAACTTGGAATTAGTCAAGATGTGCTCTAGTAGACAAACAGATGAATTCCTCCAGATAATGAAATATTATGCAGAGATAAAGAGAAATGAGTTGGGACTGAGGGAATAGCTCAGTGGTAGAATGCTTGCCTAGCAAAGCCCTGGACTCCATTCGACAACGAAGAGGAGTCAGAGGATAAGGTAAAAAACAACCCCAAACCCCAGAACTTCCAAGTCTTTGAACTATAGATGCCTTTTACTGAAAGACAACATGAAAAGCAACATATTGTATGCTTCTAACTATACGGCATTCTGGGAAAGGCAACACTATGCAGACAAAGAAGTGGTTGCCAGGGATTCAGGAGACTAAAGGGATAGATAGGTAGAACAGAGAGTTTCAAGGCAGGGATACTATCATGTAGTATTTCTATAGGATACAGTAATGCTGGACATATGCCACTAGATATGTGTGAGAACTGATCATTTACAACACAAAATGTGAACCCTACTATTCTATAGATTTCAGTCAATAACAACATATCAATATTGGCTACTTATACTAACTAAGACAAAACATTAATTGTGGGCCAGGTGCTGGTGGCTCATACCTGTAGTCCTACCTATTCAGGAGGATGAGATCTGGGCAGAAAACCAGAAACGAGAAGTGGCAGAATACCAGCCTTGAGTGAAAAGCTAAGTGAGAACACAAGGCCCTGAGTTCAAGCTCATCCTCATTATCCTCATTATCGTCATCATCATCATCATCAAAAGTGAGGGAGAAAAGAAGACTGTGGTAACTCTACTTTCAAACTGTTTTGTAATTGAAAACTACTCTGAAAGATTAATGAAGTCTCTTAATTTCACAAACACACAGGAACTATCACTTAGCAGATAAGAGTGGTGTTGACCTATAATCCTAGCTACTCAGAAAGCTGAGAACTGAGGATTAAATCCCAGTACATACCCCCCCCCGTGTCTCTGTGTCTCTCCGTGTCTCTCTATGTCTGTCTCTCTGACTCTGTCTGTCTCTCTCTCGCTCTGACACACACACACACACACACACACACACACACACACACAGATGCTGAAAATGGGCTTGAGTGGCTTCTTTTCCTGGAGAAAGATGCAGCAACAGGTAGAGAGTCTGGTCCATCTACTCCTGTTCTTGCCTTATTGTAGCTTGCTCTTTGGTGGGACAAAATTGTTCAGGAAGTCATCCTGCCTCCTGATTTTTAAGTACACATGAAAACCAACTGTGGAACTGGAGGCAGCAATTCATGAAACTAGAATTACCCAGCAGACTCAAGGTAAGACCCCTGAAGGGTGTGATGATTTGATGGGAGATCTAAAGGAAAAGAATCTCAAAGAGCACAGACTGGTTCAGACGACTACAAGATTCTGACAATAATCACAAACACAAAAAGAAAAGGTACACTGTGGTGGAGGTTTTAATATATGGAATCTTTCCAGATGACGATTCAGAAGCAACTCATTGACTCTCATGATCCTTTTGAAATTATTAAGGAGATGACTTCCCTCAGTATTGAACCAGTCTCCATGGCAGATGCTTGAGCCAACTCTACTAACAAATTGATTATCAGCTGTAAAAAAGGAGTAGAGGGGGTGCTGGAAGATAAGATAGGAGACTTACAGTATAATCCAAACCAAGGATGATGTTTCATTGAGCTAAGGTATAACAATGGGTATAAAGAGAATCATTAACAGGTAAGGTGGAGAGGACTTTGTAGTATATTAAATATAGAGAGGAGTCTTATAGAGATAGTGGTGGCATTCATGAATGAAGATACTAGACAAAAGGGGTTAGAAAGAGAAGGATAGTAAGTTCAGACATCTGTGGGAAATACAATACTAGACTGTATTTATATTTATTATATAGGAAGCTATATGGACTATACAAGAGAGCATAAATTGTGTCAAAAGTAGGATTCTTTGTTATATAATCAGCAAAGTCATGAAAGCATATGAGACAGTCTAAGAAGAGAATACAAGGGAGAAGAAGTAAACATTTAGTCATTAACAAGAGGATAAAAAAATCAAAGACTAGATTAGAAAGGAACAGGAATACCAGTGTAAGAGGGAGGGATGAATGACATCAGAAGACTGTGGTATCACAAAAAGCAAAGAGAAACTATTCCAAGAAGGAAGGTGCAGTCATGTGCTCTAATGTGGTCAGAGGTAAGAGGAAGTCTAGAACACACCCACTTGCTTTTGTGTCAAGGAGGTCACTGAGGACTGCAGCAAGGACATCTGAGTGTGTAAGAGAAACATGCACATGACAAATTTCTACCAAGGGGAAACTGGAAGCTTGGCTTGTAGTGATGTGGTGCTTACCTAGCAAGTGTGAGGCTGTGAATTCAATCAATACCACCAAAAACTTAATCAAGATAATAAGATTAAATGGTGCCAGAACTCAGTAAACAAAACTTACAACAAAAGGGAGATGGGAAAATATAGCAGCTTGAGATGAGACAGGAAGAAGCAGCTGTTTTTATTTTACATGATCACATAGTTTTAAATACATATTTAAATAGTGGGGTGGGGGGAGAAAGTAGAAAGAGAAAATCGAAGGCAATGGAAAGACAAGGGGTCAAAGTAACTGAAAGGAATAAAGCAATTATTTTATCATTTTAGTTTGACAAATTAGATTCTCAAAATGGGTACTTTCTCAGGGGAAATTAAAAACAAAATAAACTTCCCCTAAAATGAGACAATGCTCTGTTGCTTTTTTTCCCCAGTACCAGAATTTGATCTTGGGACCTTGTTCTTATTTAGCTGATGTTCTACCTCTTGAACCATGCCACCAGCTCTTATTTTGCTGGTTATTTTGGAGATGGGGCTCTTAAAACTTTTCTGCCCTTGATGGCTTCAAACCATGATCCTCTGGATCTTGGCCTTCTGAGTAGCTAGGATTACAGACGTAAAGTCACCAGTGCCTCTTTTCTTTTTTCTTTCTTCTCCTCTCCCTCTTTTTGTTTGGTATAGTATTGAAAATCAAGCCCAGGACCTGGTGCTTCCCATACTCTTATCATGGAGCTATACTCTCAGTTCTGCTGCTTTAAGTGACAAGGTTACTCCCTTACTGACAACAGTTATTGTGGACTATGTGAATATAGCTAAATTCACTCACATGTCATCCCAAGTCTCTCAGCTCCCCCATGTAGCTCACTTCACCCACTCTCAAACTGGTCCTTTCTTTATTCACATCACCCTCTGTTCAAAGCTCTTTTCCCAGCATTTTTGTCAGACAATTAACCTTTACCCAGCCTTTAAATGCCAGCTCAGTGTTACTTCCCCTGAGAAGCATTCTTACCCACCATGGGCTGAGCTCTTCCCATCCTGCTCTTTCCTGATGGCTGACTTTCACAATGAGCTATGTAACTATTCACTATACTCAAACTGCGGGAAAATCAAACATTCTCTTCAATTGAGGATGAGATTCTTATAAGAAAATTCCTGTGTCATGAAAACAGATCCACTTTTTCTTTTTTGGGGGGTCGGGGGTGGGAGTGGGTCATGGGGCTTAAACTTGGCCTGAGCACTCACTGTCCCTCAGCTCTTCAGCTCAAGGCTAGCACTCTATCACTTGAGCCACAGCACCACTTCCAGTTTTCTAGTGGTTAACTGGAGATAAGAGTCTCACGGACTTTCCTACCCAGACTGGCTTTGACAATTCTCAGATTTTAGCCTCCCAAGTAGCTAGGATTACAGGCGTGAGCCACTAGTGCCCGGCTACAGATCCAATACATTTTAAGATGGAATATCAAAGTATATTTCCTGATAATAAAATAAAATCAGAATCGGTTAACAAGCAATCTAGAACATTCCCAAGTCCTAAAACATTAACCCATATCTAGATAATATTTGCTCTAACTCTTTAATGTAGTAGGCAGCATTTCAGTCTCATAAACAACTCTTGGAAATTTTAAAATACTTCATGACAATAAAGCATTAAAAGAGCAAAATTTGTGAGCTGCAACTAAAGCAGTATTTATGAAGAAACTGACAGCTTCAGGAGAATGGGCAGATTTCCTGGAAAATATAACTCACCATAGTGGATTCCAACACTGAAAACTGTAAAACATGACTGAAACTATTGTGCTGAGAAAATGGAGACGTACCAAATTCATGAATTGAAAGACTAAAAGTTACAACTCTTTCCAAATGGATTTAAAGTCAAGAGTAATCCCCATCAAAATCCTTTTTGGAGAAACTGACAAACTGATTTAGAAACTTGTATAGAAATGAAAATTACTTAGGATACACACAGTTTCTGAAAACAGCCATACAGTCCATTGCAAAAGCCTGCGACACTAATGTGGCATATATACATAATGGAATTTTATTCATCCATTACAAAGAATGATATTGTACCATTTATAAGGAAATGGAAAGACTTGGAAAAAATTATGATCAGTGAAGTAAGTCAGGCCTAGAGAAATGAAGAATCCACATTTTCCCTTACATGTGGAAGTAGACTTAGCTCACAAACTCATAAGTAAATACATTGGGTGGTATGCAAGTATATACAAATGTATTAACTGAAATATGGTAGATTCAAGGAGATCTCAAATAGTATAATTCCTTAAAAGCCAAAATCAGAGTTCATCAAAATGAAATACCATGAAGTAGGTACTAGAAAAGGGTGGGGTAGGGTCAAGGGGAAAGAGTTAGATGAATAACAAGGAGAAGAGGGGAAAAATACAGATAAGAACCCAAAGTATATCGCACGAAATTAAGAAAAGTGAGGGGAGATGTATGGAGGGTAAGGATGGGTGAGAATGTTGAAAGGGGTGACAATGATCAAGATATATTGTATTCATAAACTGCTTTGTTACATGACAATTCCTTTGTACTACTTAAAGATTATAATGAAAAAATGAAGAAGTGTTTCAAATTGAGAAAAAAAAGCAAATTAAAAGCAAAAGGATTGAGGTGTGCTCAAATATGTGCTGGGTTCAATCTCACCCAAAAACACCATTAAAACTATTTTCTTCAAAAGAATATGATAAAATGAAAAGGCAAGTCATGTACTAGTCAAAAGTATATACTATATAAAACTTAGATCTCAGTAAGATATATAGTCCAATAAAAATGGGCAAAAGTTTTAAATATGTATTTCACCAGCGATCTAGGTATACCTTATAAATATGTTGAGTAAATGCTCTACTTCATTAGGCATTAGGAAAACACCTGTCACAACAAATTGTGCTTTAGTAGGAGAAAAATGACAACAACCATCTGCTTCTGAAAAGTCTGTCATCCTAGGAACTTGCCTGGCCTGTATTGAAGGAACATTCAAATTTGAAACTGGTTCTCCTTCAATTAAAGATGAAAACAGGAAGTAGATCCGTGGCTGAAAGTGGTAAAGCCCTGGCCTGAGCAAAACTTTTATGGACAGGGCCCAAGCCCTGAGTTCAAGTCCCATGGCTAACAAAAATAAAAAATAAAAATCAGGTCTTAGAGACTTTGAAAGAGAAGGGAAAAATCTCATTAGAGACAATAAAATCTAAACAAGAATATGAACAAGGTAGAAATTTTCTACCACCAAGAGGGAAAACAATGTACTCAAATATATAATAGTAATGGAACCAATTTAAAAACGTTTGGGTTATCCTAGCTATTCAGGAGGCTGAGATTTAAGGATTAAGGTTGGAAATAAGCTGGGACAGAAAAGTCAATGACACGAGTACAATTAACCACCAAAAGAGTTGAAAGTGAGGCTGTGGTGTGAGGCCTGAGCTTAAGACTCAGTACACACACACACACTAAGACTCAATACACACACACACACTAAGACTCAATACACACACACACACACACACACACACAGGGGCTACATACTGTGTTAAACGTAAGTAAATTATGCCACTTTGATGAGCCTTAAAAACATGCTATATGCAAGATATCAGACAAAAAAAAACAACAGTATAGAAATCTACTTCTACAAAATATCCAGAATAAGGCAATTCAAAGAGAAAGCAGTGGGGAGGGGAGGGGGTGTGGTTAGGGCTTACTGGGTACAGAGTTTCCGTCTGGGATATGAAGTTTGGGAAACAAGTAATGGTGATGGTTGTAAAACACGTAGGTGGAACTAATGCTACTGAACTGTACACTTGAAATCATTAAAATGGTGTTATATGCATTTAATAACAATGAAATCATTGAGGCTTCCATAATTTCTTAGGAAGAGCTATCATTAAGGAGCTTTCCAAAAGGCCTAATTCATCTTATTTACCAGTGTTTCTAAGGCCTCCACATCAAGATAAAGGTTCCAGGAAGATCTCTATGCATAATCCAGCCGTAGTACTCCTCTCAAAGTGCATCTGTTCCCCCCATACTCTCATTCTGTTCCAAGTCTGAGCATGGGCATGGGCCAGAGTTTGCCTTACTTTCACTGTTATTTTTTTTAACAGCATGAACTTGGTTATTTCATTAAGCTTGCTAAGAAAATGAAGGATTAGAAAATAAATGAAGTCTTCATTTCTTCAGCAAAATTTAATTAAAACCTAAACTTGTTTGTACATGGTAACTTTCTGGGCTCTTACTTACTTTTTGTGTGTGGGGTTAGGTATGGAACACAGGACTTCAATGCATGCTAAGCAAGCACAATGCCACTGACCTAGTCCTTTTGAGTTAGTTTGTGGGGCTTGAACTCTGGACCTGGGTGCTGTCCCTCAGCTTTTCAGCTAAAGGCTAGCATTCTACCACTTGAGTCACAGCGCCGCTTCTGGTTTTCTGGTGGTTTACTGGAGATAAAAGTCTCACAAACTTTCCTGCCTAGGCTAGCTTTGAACCGTGATCCTCAGATCTCAGACTCCTTAGTAGCTAGGATTACAGGCGTGAGCCACAGGCACCCGGCTCTTCTAAGCTCTTTATATTAATAATTTTATTAAAACCAAGGCTATAAAATATAGTAATGGTCCAAATCTATCAAATGATGAGAATACAATGCAATATTATTGAGCTATAAAAAAAATGAAGTACTGATACATGCTAAATATAGACAAATGCTAGGAAAGCTCTAGCTAAGTGAAAAAAGCCAGTGGCAGGGGACCATTTATTGCTTAATTCTACTTATATGAAATGTCTAAACTGGCAAGTCTGTAAACATAGAAAGGAAATTATTGGTTGCCTAAAACCTGTAGTACTGGGGGGATATGGTTAATAGCTGCCAATAGTACAGAATCCTCCTGGAAATGAAGAAAATGTTCAAGAATCAAGTGTGGTTATATTTACACACCTCTGTGAATAGATTAAAACAATGAACTATACTCTTTAAATGGGCAAATTGCATGAATGAAAATTGTATGCCAAGAAAAATGCAAAAAAAACCCACACTAATAAACATTATATACAAATCTCAGTCCTCATTGACAACTATCTCATAGAGTCCTGGATTCAGTGGTACAGAATGATATGGTATCATACAAAAGAAGTGAAATCTAAGATATTGGAAAAGAAAACTAAGACAGGAAATGGAAAATGGCTAAGACCACAGTATAGTATGTCTAAAGCCAGGTTTAAAGTACATATTTGATGAGGATAGGCCAGTTGAATGAGTAAATGTAGATAAAATGCTGTATATTCTATTCTGGGCTATAGAATTGTATCAATAGTGTGCTTTATATTTTACTCTGAGCTATAGCTATAGGCTAACATGTTCTATATTTATGTTGCCTAATGATGTACCCATTAGGCATGACTGGCCTTTGACCTTTTGAAATATATCCAGTGTGACTAAAGAAGTAGAATGCTAACTGTATCTAATTTTAATTATAAAAGATACATATGAGATGTAGTTGTAGTCTGATGAGCGTGTGGACAGGTTACAGAAAGAACAGGGCTACCAAAAAGGGAAAAGGTTAGAAATCTAGGACACATTTCATAGTCTAGAGACTTAAATACAGGGTAGTAGGGCCTAAAAGATACTTTAAAACTTCAACTGTGATAGTATTATAAAACAAAGCAACCAAGTCTTGTATCAACTGAAACAGTTGATGTGAAAGGTCTTATGTAAATGTAAGATGGCGCTATGTAAATGTAAGATGATTAAAAAAAAAAACAAAACAAAACAGAATAGACCTGTAGAAGACAGAGAAAGGAAATGACATTCTCTGAGGAGACAGAGTTCACTTTCATTATTTCCAGATCATTCATCTGTTCACCCTCAAGGGCAGACCTATCTTCTGCTCACAGAACATTACCCTGAACATGGCAGTGATGCTATAAATGTACGCTGAACTACTAAAGTAAATAAATACTTCACTGAGTTCCCAGGGTAAATAATGAAGGAAAAACATAAAGAGTTCTCAGGTGAGGGCTGGGAATGTGGCTCTGTGGTAGAGTGCTTGCCTAGCATGCATGAAGCCCCAGTTTTGATTCATCAGTACCTTAGAAAAAGCCAGAAGTGGTACTGTGGCTCAAGTGCTAGCCTTGAGCAAAGGAAGCTCAGGGGCAGTGCCCAGGCCCTGAGTTCAAACCCCAGGACAAAGAAGGAAAGAAAGAAAGGAAGGAAGGAAGGAAGGGAGAGAGAGGAAGGAAGGAAGGAAGGAAGGATAAAGGAGGGAGGGAGGAAAGAATTCCCAGGTGAGCCAGATGTAGTCATTTTTATTGATTGAGACCCCTCACTCAACTAATAAAAAGCTTGTAGTGGTATGCATGTCATCTCAGCTACATGAGAAGTATAAATAGGAAGATCACAGTTGAGGCTAGCCCAAAAATAATTGAAGCAAAAAACGGCTGAAGGCTTGGTCCAAGTGGTAGAGGTCCTTGGTAGTGAAAAAGAAAAATTCCACAGGTGAGATAAGAAGAGACAGGAGAACAAACATGGTCCGTGTCATAAAAATAACAAAAAGGAGCCATTACATCATAGTCAATGACTGTTAGTCATTTCCACAGAAAGTTCTCACACCACTTATTTAACACATTTTTACTATCATATGATGAATGGAAGTGACTTTCATCTAATTTGCTTAAAGCACTTGATTAGAAACCATTAATTAAGGTTCATAAGGCAAAAATTATTATTTCCATTTTGAAAAGCACGGCACTGAAAAGGTAAATAATACAACCATGTTTAAAAGATGATAATTATAAAAAGTAAAAAGCTACAGTCTATTTATTTTAACCTGATTAAACCCCAAAATACTAATCCAGCTTTTTTCTTGAATATAGCTAATGAAAGAAAATCCACTAGAAAAGACAGCTGGTGGTCTAAATGCTTACTCTTAGCATAAGGCCAACATGAAACCTGATGAACTGCTTTTCAATCACAGGTTTAATTAACAACTGCCTGCAACTCTAAAGGTCCGCATTCCCAGGAAGTCTGCTCCTTCAGGCAAATGAGTTTCCTAACTCCACAGATGACTCAACCCAAAGAAGCCATCATGTACACAGCAAAAACTAAAATAATCTCAAGGCCTTTGTATGCCAGTCAACCTCATCAACTACAAACCCTGAGAAACATAGACTAAGAGGACCAGTACATAAGGAAACTGGGAAAGCATAAGCCTAACTCCAACCACTGATGGCAGAAAGGCATAGAGGCATGTACAGCAAAAACTTTCTTATAGAACACATGGAAAATATGTGGGAAAGCATGAAAAATTATTTAAAGAAGAGAAAAAAGAAAATTTAGCATTGCTTTTTTGATGTTATCGAAATAGTAAAAGCAGTTACCTTTTCATTAAAAGAAAAGCTAAAATTGTGGTATATTTCTCTAAATGAGGAAACCATGGCCCTTTTAAGTAGATAGCTCACTTAGTAATCAATGTTGCGCTTCACAATTTTTAACTACATCAGGGGACTCCTAAGTTTGTCTCAATGTAGAAAAATCCATCAAACATCAGCTAAAGCCCCTGGCACCTAAGGCTCACACATGTAATACTAGCCTCTCACAGTGGTAAAATCTGAGGATTATGGTTCAGAGCCAGCCAGGACAGAAAGTGAGACTCTTATGTCCAATTAAATAGCAAAAAGCCAGAAGTGGAAGTATGGTTCAAGTGGTGCTACCACCGAAACAAATCAGCTCAAATTATTTCAAATCTGATAATCAGGTTATCTGAAGAAATTTTATCTAGACTCTGCCCTTGAATCAGACAGATGCAATCAACTGGCTACTGGGGGCCAGGACAAATTGAAGCGAGTAGCTCCTACAGACAGATGCCAGCTTTGCTATGTCAGCTGAATGCTTCTGTGCAGGAATGCATGCCATTGCCACAGGGGTTTTTCTAAGGAGGCAAGAGAAGGGGGTGGGGGGAACTAAGATAAAACATGATGGAAATGAATCCAAATATATCAGAAATTATAATAAATGTAAACAGGTGAGCATGTTTGGTAAGAGCCAAATTCTCCAGGTGAGATTTCAAAAAGAGCTTTCAACAATGACAACAATTTAGTGAAAAATAGGAAGAGGTTAACAGGGCCATGTCTGAAGTCAGATAGGTTCATATCTCAGCTCCAGTAACATGTGTTACGTGATCACATCAATCCCTCTAGGCCAGTCAACTCTATAGCATCAACTCCTCACTGTATCTAGTAGCTCCTAAGACGCTTGGCAAGGATAAAGTAATAACACACACACACACACACACACACACACACACACACACACACACACACACAGAGCTTAGAATACTGCCTTGCAAACTGTCAGCTTAACAAAATGTTGGTATGCTGTTATACAAAATGAGGTAGCTATGGGAATTAGGGTTAAACAGGCAAGTTGCAAAATACTAATGAGTTGTGCATGAAAGCCTTTATACGAAATATAAATATAGGCCAAGCATTGGTGGCTCACACCTGTAATCCTAGTGACTCAGGAGGCTGAGAGCTGAGGATTGCAGTTCAAAGCCAGCCCAGGCAAGAAAGTCCATGAGCCTATCTCCAATTAACCACCAGAAAACTGAAAGTGGTGCTGTGACTCAAGCAGTAGAGTGCTCGCCTTGAGCTGAAGAGCTGAGGGAGAGCGCCCAGGCCCAGCCCAGAGTTCAAGCCCTGTGACCACCAAAAAGAAAAAAAAAATCCATATTGTTAATTTGTCATCTGCCACTGTGGCAGATACCATACTGAGAGATTCTGTTTCTTTCCTTTTTTTGGGGGGGGGGGTCAGTCATGGGGCTTGAACTCTGGGCTTGAGTGTTGTCCCTGCGCTTCTTTGCTCAACACTAGTGCTCTATCATTTTGAGTCACAGCTCCACCTTTCAACTTTTTGGGGGGTTAATTGAAGACCAGAGTCTCAATGACTTTCCTGATTGGTCTGGCAGGAACTGTGATCCCCAGATCCTAGCCTCCTGAGTAGCTAGATTACAGGGATGATCTACTAGCACATGGCTAGAAAACGCATATTTTATTATCCATTTAAAAATATTTCATGATTTAGGGCCTTAAAGCAGTCTTATCTAATAGAAGTAGCAGCTAACACAGTGGCTGTGACATGCTTAACATGTATCATTACAGTCCTCACAGTAATTTTACCAAGTAGACATAGCACTTACACTAACTCGTTCTGATTAAGAAACTGAAGCACAGGGAGGCTAAGAAATTTTCAGGGCTGGGAAGGTGGCTCAGTGGTAGATTGCTTGCCTCACATGTATAAGGCCCGGAATCAATTCTTCAGTACCACATAAGCAGAAAAAGCTGGAAGTGGTGGCTCAAATGGTAGAGCGCTAGCCTTGAGCTGACAAGCTGAGGGACAGCACCTAGGCCCAGAGTTCAGTCCCCACAAACAACCAAAAAGAAAAAAAAAGAAAGAAATTTGTTCAAAGCTACACAACCAATAAGCGCAGATAAAGCCACTAAAAGGGATATAGCACCTACACTTATGACAGAGCAACTATATATAAAACAAAATCTGCCTGATAAAGTAGACTGAGAACTAGATTGGGCATAAAGTGGATCTAAATCTTAATTCCAATTCTCCCTCTTAGAAGCACTTAAGAACAAACTTCTTTGACTTTAGTCTCCTGGTCTGTAATAAGACCATACAACAGTGGTTCTTATATCATTTCAAGATCTAAATAAATAATGGCTATATATGGAGCAACAAAGCAAGAAAATGCAATCCAAGGCTGACTGTACACCAGAAGCACCTCTGCCAGATGTAGAGCTTAGTTTTTGACTATGGAAGGAGCCAGCTTCCTGCCTGGCACCCCTAGGAGAAGATTGGCAACCACATACGTCTCAGGTAATCCACGTGTTCCAGATCTGAGAACCACTGCTCTAACCACTGGCCTTTTTGCCCACTGATTTTATTAGGAAGACTCCAGCTTAATGCAACTTAAATATTCTGAAGACTCCAGCTTAATGCAACTTAAATATTCTATCTCTTTTTTTTGTTTCTTAGTAGTTTTATTCATTCATTGATCCAGTATTTACAGATGATATTCTACCTCTTATACTTTGCAAAGTTAAGAATTATTTCCAATTGCTTATTTTAAAAATTATCAGTTTTCCCCCAATGAATCCTCAAAGAAACAACTGCCCAATAAATAAGTGGGCTAAAGACTTAAAGAGAAACTTTTCTGAAGAGGAAAGAAGGATAACCAATAGACACATGAAGAAATGCTCAACCTCCCTAGCCATAAAAGAAATGCAAATCAAAACAACAATGAGATACCAACTCACCCCAGTTAGAATTGCTATAATCAAGAACTCTAATAACAACAGATGCTGGAGGGGATGTGGACCTTACTGCATTGTTGGTGGGAGTGTAAACTTGTTCAACCACTTTGGAAAGCAGTATGGAGGTTCCTCAAAAGACTCCACATAGAGCTCCCCTATGACCCAACAATCCCACTTTTGGGCATTTACCCAAATGTTTACAAACAAGACCACACTAAAGCTACCACCACAACTATGTTTATTGCAGTATTATTTACTATAGCTAAGATATGGAACCAACCCAGATGCCCCTCAGTAGATGAATGGATCAAGAAAATGTGGTATATATACACAATGGAATTCTATGCCTCCATCAGAAAGAATGGCATTGCCCCATTTGTTAGGAAATGGAAAGACTTGTAGTAAGCCAGGCCCAAAGAAACATAGGTCCCATGGTTTCCCTTATTTGAAATTACTAGTATATATCTGAGACAAGCAGAAATGGTCAGACAAGTTGATGTTAGGCGAAATGAACCCCAAGATAAGGATTCAAATGGTTTTTCTTTCTTGTGATTGTTTCTAACATATTTATAAGATGATTTCTTTGTTGCTTTGTATGTCCCTCCCCATGGTATAGCCCTGTTTTCACTGTATTTGATGTTGGTATAATTTGTGGAGGGGAAGGGGGAAAACAACTTGTTTAAATACGGATACAGGTGGACCTATTGCAACAATGAGATGTACATTATGTCGATAAATGAACTTTACAACTTTGGTGGGGGGGGAGGGAGAGGAGGGGGAAGATAGGAGGGGATGGGAAGGGATGGGATGGGAAGGGATGGAAAGGGGAAACAAAGGAGGCGGCAAAAATGCTTGATAAGAAATATACTCATTATACCCGTTCCAACAATGAGAAGTACACGTTGTCATGTTGAAAACGAACTTTACAACTTTGGTGGGGGGGGGGAAGGATTGGGAGGGGCAGGGGGAGGCTGGGAAGGGATGGGAAGGGGAAACAAAGGAGGAGGCTACAATGCTTGATAAGAAATGTACTCATTATCTTGCCCATGTAATTGTAACCCCTCTGTACAGTATTTTCACAATAAAAATAAAGAAATATACTCATTATTTTGCCCATCCAATTGTAACCCCTCTGGTATTTTCACAATAAAAAAAAATTATCAGTTTTTCTTTTTTTTTTTTTTGGGTCCGGTCATGGGGCCTGATCTCTGGGCCTGAGCACTGCCCCTCAGCTCTTCAGCTCAAGGCTAGTGCCCTACCACTTGAGCTACAGTGCCATTTCTGGCTTTTTTCTTATGTGGTGCTGAGGAAACGAACCCAGGGCCTCAGGCATGCAAGGCAAGCGCTCTACCACTGAGCCACCTTCCCAGCCCTAAAATTATCAGTTTTTCGAACTAAGCAACTCAATGGCAGCGATGGGAGGGAGGGAATGAGCAGGAAAGAGGGAACAGCTTACACTAAGCAAAAGGAAAGAAATGTACATATCACCCAATGTGGAAGAAATAACTGTATTGTCAAAGCTCATACAACTCATAAACTTTATAGACCACAGTAAAGACAATTTGCCCTATGAAGGTTAGAATGTGTTTGTGACTTTAACTAAGTATCACTATCCCACAATACTGTCAAATTTATGTAATCACTTAATCACAGTAAAAAAATTGCTATAAAAAATGATCAGTTTGGGGGGGGATTTTTTTGTCGGTTGTGGGGGTTAAACTGCATTTAAAGTTGGGCGCTGGTGGTTCATGCCTGTAATCTTAGCTACTCAGGAGGCTGAGATCTGAGGATCGAGGTTCAAAGCCAACCCGGCAGTAAAAGTCCATGAGACTCTTATCTCCAATAAACCACCAGAAAACCAGAAGTGGCACTGTGGCTCAAGAGGTAAAGTGCTTGCATTGAGCTGAAGAGCACAGGACAGTGCCCAGGCCCTGAATTCAAGCCCCACGACCGACACACACACACAAAATATATGTATATACTCTCATTTATATATACATATATACATATGTATATATGTATGCAAGTAAGTATAGTATAGTATAGTACAGTATAGTATAGTATAGTATGTCAGTTTTCTTGTGCTGCCAGTACTGGGACTTGAACTCATGGCTTTGGCACTGTCCCTTATCTTTTGTGTTCTAGGCTAGTGATCTACCACTTAAGTCACAGCTCTACTTCTCTTTGTGTATATGTATGTGGGGTAGGGGTTAACTGGAGATAAGTCTCACAGACTTTCCTATCTTGTCTGGTTTTTAACTGTGAGCCTCAGATCTCAGCCTCCTGAGTAGCTAGGATTACAAGTGTGCACCACTGGTGCCTGGTTTTCCCTGAGCTTTTTCACTCAAGGCTGGCACTTTATACTTGAGCCTCCCTCTAATTCTAGCTCTCTCACAACTTTCTTTACTGGACAGGCTTTGAAGCAAAATCCTCCCATGTCAGCCTCCTGAGTAGCTAGGAATACAGGTGTGAGCTACTGACTCCTGGCCATATAGTTAACCTTATTGCAATGTAAAATAGTATACCTCTTACAGTTAACAATATAAGTTTGCATATTACTCACTGATATTAAAAACAAGATACCAAAATATGAATACGACTTTCTTGTGTAGTAGAGATTTCTACTTTATAAAAGAAATCCTGTTTCTTTCAAAACCAGTTAATTTCTGATTCTGCCACCAGCAGTTGTGGCTTTGGTACTGGAAAACTACTGACTTCACTTTGCAGCTCATAAGTGCTCTCCTTGTTTTGCTTTTAAAAAGAAAAGAAAACCCTCCATGGACGTGCTCCAGTCTAGTGCACAGACCTTTATTCTTTCCACTCCCTTTCTTGTCCAGGGCTGACCTAGTTGTCCTTACAGGCAGACCTTTCAGCTTGGAAAGCACTCTACTCCAAACTCTGGAAAACTACCCTGGTTTTCTAAAACATCTTTTTGAACTTCAAAGTTGTTAAGCTTGCAAGTTAAAATGTTTTCTCCCAGTACCAAGGAATACTTAGGGGTTTCAAACTAGCTAGGTTGGCACTCTACCACTTGACCTACACCTCCAGCCCAGCTCTTTTGCTGGTTATTTTGAAGATGGGAGTCTCTCAGACTTTTCTGCCCTGGCTGGCTTTAAACCACAATCTTCCAGATCTTGGCTTCCTGAATAGACAGGATTACAGCCATGAGCCACCAGTGTTCAACTCCACTTAAAACATTATCCCTTACACAGAAGGTTCAGATTTGAAGATCATGGTATAAAGCCAGCCTGGGCCTTGAGACTCTTATCTTCAATTAACTACCAAAAAAGCAGAAAGTGTAGCTATGGCTCAAGTGGCAAAGCACTAACGTTGAGCAAAAAAGCTCAAGCACTGTGCCCAGGCCCTGAGTTCAAGCCCCAGGTCTGGCAAATACACAAAAAGTTGTCCCTGTTTCAACTAAATTTCTTTTCCTAGTTTTAGAACCAATCAATTGTTTATTCCTTGGTAATGCCTAGTGATTTCAACTCTGTATCTAGAAGAGATAATGATCAGTTATACAAATGTTTTATATATATGTGTGTATATATAAGTATATATATATACTTATATAAATATGTTCTCTCTTTCTCTCTCTCTGTCACTAAGTTCAATCCTTGCTACTGCCAAGGACTGCTTGGTTTGCTTCCTTAATTGGCACTCTACCACTTGAGCCATTTTTAACTTATTTTGGACATGGAGTTTAGTGTACTTTTCTGTCCTGGCTAGCTTTCATCACAGTCCTCTAGTTTCCTGAGTAGCTACGATTACAGGCATGAGCCACTGGCACCCAGCAGCTATTGTGCATTTTAATACACACTCTTCTCAATTTTGGAGATAAATAAATTGGGAATTGAATAATATGTTAGGACTAAGTAAACAATGAAGTCGGAACTGAAACCCAGGTACGCATGCAGAGCCATAAATTTGACTGCTCTATGGCTGTTCACACAGAAATCAAAGACAACAGAGCTCAAGGCCTGAATGGCAAGTATAAGAAGGAACTCTCTTGACCTGGGAACACATCACCCAAGTAGGAGGGAAGAGGTGCCCAGGCAGCAGGTGTCCTCTTTCTCTGACCTTTTTCTAAAGCATGTACTAACATTAACAGGACAGAGAGGACATAGTAACGGCTAGGATACAGCGGATGTTTTCTCTTACCTCCAGGGGCTTGCAGGTAAAAGTTGTTCTTAGGTAAAGCTAGCCTGTTCTAAGCGGTTTAGAGCTCATCATTTCTAGAAAGCAGCTCTGTGCCAAGCTGAATAAATAAACAAAGAAAGCCCAGCCTGAGAAGTCAGGACAAGGACAGATACTAACTCCCAACTGCCAGGCCCTTCCAGTTCTAGTCCGGTGACAGCCACAGCTGCAACCCTCAGATTTCTACCTCCCAATAGGAAAGAAAGGACAGTAAGGATTAAAATGGTCCTTTGCTACACACAGAGTTAGTTAATGGAACAATAGTATTGAGTTATCAAAATAAATACTTTCCCACTGTTTACATATATCTTCATAAAACATATTGCTTGAGTACAGAAGTTTGCAATTTTTAAGATATACCTACAAAATCAATATATCTTCAAGATTAGTTGAACAGCAGGAGGATATTGTACCCTTGCCTCTCCTCTATTATTTTTTTTCCTGTCCACTAACTACAAAGTTGTTCTGAAGGCCTCTCCTAGCTGATGAGTATATTTTGTTCCAGTTTTCTTTCAGTGCAATCTGCAAACTAGAAATTAACTTTCCCCTAAAGTCATAAAGTGTTCCAATATTAGGTCACTGTAGACTATTTAAATTGGAAATGCAGTGTCTGAGCACAAATGCTCCATCAGCTCCTTGGCCATGAGAAGGGCAGCATCGGCCTCCTGCTGGTCTTGATAGATGTCAGTGACAAAGCAGCAATGTGGGAAGACAGAGGGACCTGAGGGAAGCCTGAGGGACCTGCGGAGGGCCAAAAAAAAGCCAGTTTCAACTGGGCAGAAGGTGCTCAGGTTCCTGGGCTAGCAAGGCCTGGCAGAGCACCGTAAGCCAGGGACTTCCAACACATATGTCTGTATCGAGCATGGGAAATGGGTAGTGAAACCATGGTAGTTTCTTTAGTCTTAATATAAATTTATCAGATGATATTTACTCAAGTAACTCAGCACTGCTTTCCATCTTTATTTTTACAGATGAGAAAAGATTACAAAAACTAAGTCATTTATTCAGTATTTCAGAGCCCACAACACAGCAGTGAACCAAAACACAAAATTCTCTGCCATCTAACACTTATCTTAGAAGAAGATTGGTTAATAAGCCAGATCAGTAAGTAAATTACAGTACATAAGAATAGGCTAAGGACTGCAGAGGAAAACAACATGCAAAGTGCAGAGGTGGTTCAAGGGACTGGGGTATGATTTTAAATAAAATGGTGTAGACTTCAGGTCATTACCCAGGAGCACACTGGGTATTTGAAGGCAAGTGTGTAACTGACTGACTGAGGACAGAGTTCCAGGCAGCAGGAGCAGCCAGTGCAAAGTAGTCTCTTCAAAGGGGATGTGCCTGGAAAGTTCTGTCAGACAGCAAGACAGCCCATGTGTCCAAAGAAGGGTGAAAAGGAGCAGAGTTTATTATAAAAAGAGAAGTCCCACCACATGGGATGAATAGGAGTTTGGCAACCATTGCACAGACTCTGAAGTCTGGGAGAAGGGAGAAAAGGAGCCAATGAAAAGGAGCCACTGAAGGGGGCAGAGGAGTGACACAAGACATGGCTGATAGGGAATGCCCCTGGCTCTTGGCTGAAAATAGACTCTAGAGGAAGAAAGCACTATGCAGAAGCACTGGGGACAAGAAGGCAGTTTCCTAGTACATCTCCACTGTAAAGATTTGCTAACAGATGAACAATTAAGAAAGAGGACTCCACAGTTTCTGTCTTCATCAGATAGAAAAAACATACAGAACAGGTTTGCAGGGGAAAAAAATCTATCAGGGTTCTGTGTGTGTGTACTGATACTGGGGCTTGAACTCAGGGCCTGGGTGATGTCCCTTAGACTTTTCACTCAAAGGTGGCACTCAACCATTTGAACTGCATCTCCACTTCCAACTTTTTGGTTGTTAATTGGAGCTAACCATGCCTGGGCTGGCTACGAACTGCAATCCTCAGATCTCAGCCTTCTGAGTAGCTAGAATTACAACCATGAGACACTGATGCCTGTCTCCGGGTTCCATTTTCAACATATGAAGTTTTAGACATGTCCATTGATCTAAGTGGGTCCATACATCAGCAGTTTAATTCTGGGAAGCAGTACAGGATGGAGACTTCCAGTTGTAAGTGAGCAGATGTCATCAGGATTTTCATTTTGTAGGGATAACAGGAATTCTCAGTAACGTAATGCTATTTACCTGGGACTGGAGAGTTTTGTAATGAACTGTTAAACTGATGTAATATCAAATTTACAGGAAGATAAGAATTCCATTTCTCATTCACATCCTCCTCCTTTCAAGTGTGATTCTTTTTACGTGTTTAAACACTGTGACAACTAGAGAACATGATTTCTAAATGTGAATTCACAGGCCATCTACTTTTACAGAAAGGAAGATGAAAGTGATGGATTAAATGACCTGATCGAATTCACACAATTCATCAGTGGTAATGACAGTGCTGGCTCAAGGACTCCAAACCCAGTGTTCTTTCTACAGTAGCATTATTGGCTCTTCTGGGTCAGAAGTTCCAGCAAAACAGAGGTTCCAGCTTGTATCTATCTCATACAAATGAGCATCATTTACTATCTCTATGAATGGTAATAACTGCAGATTCAGGAACAGGGAAAAGACTCTGAAAGGGTTCAGGTGACTGCCACATCTGTCCCTCACACCCAAGTGTGTCCCAGGTCAGGAGAAGAAAGGATAGTTGTCACTTAATGACAACATAGATGCCCTTCAACTTCAGAGGAGTCACATTCTAATAAGCCCATCTTGAATCAAAAATGTATTTGCTCCACTTAACCTGCCCAACTTCTTGGCTAAGCAGCATCCTTTGTTTCCCCCTAGTTTCCCTCTCCCATCCCTAAGCTACATAGGTCATTTTCCACATAGTGTACACTGAATACCATGACTGCATTTGTTCGCCCTTCTTCCCTCCCTTTCTGTACCTCCCCCTGGCCTCACTTCCCAAAAAAGAAAAGAAAAAAAAAATAACACCACCCCCTAGTTCCTCTTTAGAAAGATTATATAGTCTAGTAGAAGACACAATAAAGAATACATACAGCTGAGTACTGGCTCACACCTGTAATCTCAGGTATTAGGAGGCAGAGATTGGGAGGATTACAGTTTGAGGCAAAAGTTGGCAAGCTCCCCCATCTCACTTAATAAACTGGGCATGATGGCAAACACTTGTGGTCCAAGTTATATGGGAGGACATAAATAAGATCACAGTATAAGGCCGGCCACAGGCAAATTGGAAAAATAAGAAAGGAGGGAGACCTGAAAAATAAAAGCTGAGTAGTTCAAGTGGTAGAGACCCTTCTACTCCTTAGTTCAAAACATCAGTCCACACACATACACATGTGCACGTGCACACACACATACACATGCACGCACGCACGCACACACACACCCCCACCACAAACACAGTATGCAATTTGGGCTAGGCATAGTGGCACACACATTTAACCCTAGCTATTTGGGAAGTAGAGATAGGATCACAGTTTGAGGCCAGCAAAAAGTTAGTAAGACACTACTCAAAATAGGTAGGTAGGTAGGTAGGTACGTAGGTAGGTAGGTAGGTACGAAGGTAGGTAGGTAGGTATAGGTAGGTAGTTAAAAAGATAGATAGAATGCCAGGTGTGGTGGCACGAAGCTATAATCTTAGCTACTCAGATAATGGAGGATAATGGTTTGAGCCTAGACCAGACAAAAGTACAGGGCCTATTTGAAAAACGAACTAAAGCCTGAGGGCATGGCCCAAATGGTAGAGCACTTGCAAAAGGTCCCGAGTTTCAAAACCTTCCACCACCTAAAACATTGAGCAAACTGTTTACCTAGAATTACAAAATTCTGCCCACAAAGCATACTAGGAGTCAACTAAACCAGTGTGGGAGGGAGAACATGGAGAAAAAGACAATCTAAATTCAAACTTTAAAATCTGTATCTGCAGCAAGTGAGTGTGAGCCCAGTGGCTCACACCTATAATCCTAGCTACTCAGGAGGCTGAGATCTGAGGATGGTGGCTTGAAGCCAGCTTGGGCAGGAAACTCCCCTGAGACTCATATCCAATTAACCACTCAAAAACTGACAGTGGAGCTGTAGAGGTCAAAGTGGTAGAGCACTAGCCTTGAGCAAAAGAGCTTAGGAACAGTGCCCAGGTCCTGAGATCAAGCCCTACAACTGACAAAAAATAAAAATAAAATAAAATAAAATCTGTATCAGGCTGGGCGCTGGTGGCTTACACCTATAATCCTAGCTACTTAACAGGCTGAGATCTGAGCATCTCGGTTCAAAGCCAGCCTGGGCAGGCAAGTCCATGAGATTGTTATCTCCAATTAACTACCAGAAAACCACAAGTGGCACTGTGGTTCAAGTGGTAGAGTGCTCAGCTGAAGAGCTGAGGGACAGCACTCAGGCCCAGAGTTCAAGCCCACAACCAACACCCCCCCCCAAAAAAAAATCTGTATCAGTTAGGTAAGTGTGCTTTGGGCAGAAAAAATGGCACTGTGAATGGAAATAAAAGAACATATGAGTTTCACAATTTTTTTTTTTTTTGTCGGTTGTAAGGCTTGAACTCTGGGATTGGGTGCTGTCCCTCAGCTCTTCAGCTAAAGGTGAGAGCTCTACCTCTTGAGCCACAGCACCACTTCTGGTTTTCTAGCGGTTTATTGGAGATAAGAGTCTCACGGAGTTTCCTGCCTGGGCTGGCTTTGAACCACAATCATCAGATCTCAGCCTCCTGAGTAGCTAGGATTATAGGTGTGAGCCACAAGCGCCTGTCGAGTTTCACAATTTTATATGGCTCAATACAGGCTGAATAGCTCTTATCAGAAATGCTTGGGACCAAAATGTTTCAAATTTCAGAGGTTTTAATTTTCACTTTGGGGGGTGGAATTGGAACATTTGCATAAATGTTACTGGTTGGCAATTCCTAATCTGTAAATCTGAAATCCAAATGGCATCTTGACTAATTTAAAAAAGGTATGGGGAAGGGATGTGAAGGGTAAACAAAAGGAGGAGGCTGCAATGCTTGGTAAGAAATGTACACATTATCCTGCCCATGTAATTGTAACCCCTCTGTACAGTATGTTCACAAATAAAATAAAATAATAATAAAAAATAATAATTAAAAAAAAAGGTATGGGGGCTGGGAAGGTGATTCAGTGGTAGAGTGCTTTCCCTGCATACATGAGGCCCTGGGTTGGATTCCTCAGCACCACATAAGCAGAAAAAGACAGAAATGGCACTGTAGCTCAAGTGGTAGAGCACTAGCCTTGAGCTGAAGAGCTCAGGGACAGCGCCCAAGGCCCAGAGTTCATGACCGACAAATAAATAAATACATACATACATACATAAAATATAAGGTATGAATTTAAGAGCACTTTATCAGATTCTCGGATTGGATATGCTTAACCTGTACCATCAAAGCAAAGACAAGGAGAGAAAAAAGCATGAAGCCTGAGAGCTATGTGTGATCAAACTGTTAAATGAGTAGATAATTGTAAGGGATTGGTTAAATGAATTATAGTGTGCCCATACAATGGAATATAATGTAACTATGAACATAATGTTCAAAGAGTAGTCAGTAGTCTCTGGCCTAGGATACAGTCCCTGTCTAGCAATCACAAAGTTCTAGTTTCCAGTACCACAAAAATAAATAACACTGAAATATAACTATGGATAAAATGGTCACTAAAACAAATATTGAGGTAAGTGAAAAAAATTATTTACAAACCAGTATGTTCACATATGATGTAATTCTTGTAAAAAAACACATTCACAAGAAAAAAGATCAACAGAATTTTTGCTTTTCTTTTTCTTTTCCAATTTTTCTGTCTTCTTATGAAATACTATAAAAATGCAAAGTAAGCTGGGCACTGGTAGCTCCTGCCTATAATCATAGATACTCAGGAAGCCTGAGATCTGAGGATTGTTGTTGAAAGCCAGCCAGGCAGGAAAGTCAGTCAGACTTTCATCTCTAAGTAACCAGCAAAAAGTTGGAAGGGAAGCCAAGCTCAAGTCATAGAGCACTAGCCTTGAGTGAATGCTAAGAGACAGTGACTGACAGCCCTTCTCATAAGCCAAGTTATAAAAGAAAACTATACATATGGCTCACCATATTTAAAGGAAGACCTGGTTTTGGTTTTATGCCAGTACTGGAGCTTGAACTCAGGGCCTAGCTGCTCTCTCAGCTTTTCCACTCAAAGTAAGAGCTATACCACTTCAGCCACAGCTCCACTTCTGGCTTTTTGGTGGTAAACTGGAGATAGAGTCAAAAGACTTTACTGCCTGGGCTAGCCTTGAACCACAAACCTCAGAACTCAGTCTCCTGAGTAGGTAGGATTACAAGTATGAGCCACCACACCTGACCAGGACTATTTTTTAAACAAGAATCTAATTAAACTTTATTAAAGGCTTGCTTTATACTAGGCACTGAAATATGGACACAAGATGAATGAAGCATAGGCCTAGAAAGCTCAGCCAAGTAGAACAGACAGATGGGCAAACAGAAAGTATGATGTGGGTATGTGACTGTCTAAACAGAGATCACCAAATATTATAGAGCTCTGAGACCAGAGACCACTGGCACTCTACAAGCTGCTCTTTTATATATACCTTGTGTACCCCAGAGAGTCACACTTATCCCAATCACCTTGACCTATTTGCCACCAGAAGAAAAGTGGGGAGGAGGGCAGGCAGAGACACTGTACCAATTATACTAACCAGGCCTACAATGCAGTATTTATGTACCAAACCTGCTTTACAAGGAGCCATTGTAGGAAGGACACACTGGCCAGACCAAGAGATGTCTTATCTGATGGTCTGCTCTGTTTTTTGGTACTCTGAATTGTTAAGGGCAGGTGTACAGTTAGGTTCGGACTGCATGTGGACAGTTCTCAAGGAAAGCCAAAGAACTAGAAAAGAGGAAGGCCTATAGTCACCAACTTTTACTGAAAGACAAAACTGAAAGGCAAAATGAAGGCCAGAAAGAAGGCTAGCCATTGCTATGGCCTAATTTCTCCATTTTGGTGTCTGTCTGTCTGTCTCTCCCGCTCTCTTTCTCCCACTCCTTCCATTCTTGTTGTTGCTAACAGTGGGGCTTGAACTCAGGACAAGGGCACTGTCCTTCAGCTTTTTTGCGTAAGTCCAGAACTCTACCACTTGAGCTACATCTCCATGTAAGGCTTTTTGCTGTTTAATTGGAGAGTTTCATGGACTCTTGCCATTCTACTTCTGGTTTTCACTACATCACAAGATGAACTATCACATACAAAATATCTGTACACTTTTGAGTATTTATGCCTTTATTATACAGAAATTTAGTGAAAAAAAAACGTTCCCTGAAAAGTTAAAAGGACAGGAAGTATGTTGGCAGAGTAGCACAAATAAGTAATTGTAACTTACTTTTTTTTTTCTTTTCTTTACAGTTTTATGTCTGCGATGGGAACACAAACTGAGGCTCACTGGCTAGCACTCTACCAGCTGAGCCACACCGCCAAGCCTGTAACTTACCTTATTATTCATGACAGATAACCACAGTCAAAGTTGATTAGGAGAAATGTGTGGCTTATTAAAAATTCCATATACTGCAATGACTGTGCCACTGCATTAAAAATACTGTCTTACATTAGAACTTATAGGAACTGACAGAAACTTCCTAAATAGAGTCCCCAGAAGCATAACAGATAGGAGAGAGACTCAATAAGTGGGACTACATTAAAACAAAAAGTTTCTGCACAGCTAAGGACATAAACTAGAAAGCCAACCAGTTGGGAAAAAATCTTTAATAGCAATATATCAGACAAAGGCCTAATATCCAATATATACAAGGAGCTCAAGAAACTAACACCTCCCAAACTTAATACACCAATTACTAAATGGGCAAGGGAGCTAGAAAGAGACTTCTCAGAAGAAGAGGTAAAAGCAAAGGCAAAGACACACATGAGGAAACATTCATCACCCCTGGTCGTAAAGGAAATACAAATCAAAACAACTCTGAGACTCAACTTCACCCTCAGTAAAACTGGCCAACATTGTGAATTCTGACAACAACAAATGCTGGTGGGGATGTGGGGAAAAGGAATCCTATCGCACTGCTGGTGGGAATGTAAACTTATACAACCACTCTGGAAAGCAGACTGGAGGTTCCTCAAAAAACTAAACACAGACCTTCCCTATGACCTAGCCATACCACTCCTAGGCATCCACTCTGAGCAGCATGAGCCAGGATGGTAAGGACACCTGCACATTCATGTTTATTGCTGCACTTTCACAATAGCCAAGATGTGGAAACAACCCAGATACCCCACAATAGATAAGTGGATCCAAAAAATGTGGAACCTACATACAATGGAATCTTATACAGCCATTAGAAAAAAATAATGTCATTTGCAGGGAAATGGATGGAACTTGAATAAATCATGTTAAGTGAGGTAAGCCAAGATCAGAGACAAACAGCGTATGTTCTCCCTGATATGCAGAAGCTTAAACACAATAGTACATGACAAAATAAAATTCTAGATACTCCTGGATAGTCTTAGAAGAAAATCACAAAGATGTAATACCCAAGCACCTCTTTACAGGCATATAAAATAACACATATACTGAAACGAACACCAAAGATATGGAAGCAAAGAATTTTTTCTTAAATTGTTTTTTTCTTTTTCTGATGACTCTGTTTTTGTGTTTTGTTTTTTTTTTTTGTCAGTTGTGGGGTTTGAACTCTGGGCCTGGGCACTGTCCCTCAGCTATTCAGCTCAAAGCTAGAGCTCTAACACTTAAGCCACAGTGCCAATTCCGGTTTTCTGGTGGTTTACTGGAGATAAGAATCTCTTGGACTTTCCTGCCTGGGCTGGCTCTGAACTGTGATCCTCAGATATCAGCCTCCTTAGTAGCTATGATTACAGGCATGAGCCACTGGTGTCCAGCTGACTCTGAATTCTTTACCTTGTATATGGTGTATTCATCTGCACATCTGAGCGAAGGTGGGGGAAGGCACAGAATCAGAGGGAAAAGGGTGAAAAAGTACAGCAGTGGAGCACAGTGGATGCACTGGACATCGATGAAACTGAACTCTGCAACTCATGGGTATAGATGGGAGGGAGGGAAAGGGAGAGACTGAGGGAACAACCTGATGTATGTAAAGGTATTCCCACTATATATCACTTCTAAAACAACAATAAAGTTAATTTTTTTAATATTGTCTTAGCCTGGTGCCGGTGACTCACGCCTGTAATCCTAGCTACTCAGGAGGCTGAGATATGAGGATCACAGTTCAAAGCCAACTCAGAAAACCAGAAATGGAGATGTGACTCAATGTAATAGAGTGTTAGCCCTGAGTAGAAAGAGCTCAGGAGAATCACCCATGCTCTGAATTCAAGTCTCATGACTGACAAAAAAAAATACTAATTTGTTTATATCTATTTAATATTCATATTTAAAAGATATTAATAACTTACAGTTGGGGAGACAGAACTTTTTTTTGGGGGGCAATCCTGGGGCTTGAACTAAGGGCCTGGGCACTGTCCCTGAGCCTCTCTGTGCTCAAGGCTAGCACTCTACCACTTCAGCCATAGCGCCACTTCTGGCTTTTTCTGTTTATGTGGTTCTGGGGAATAGAACCCAGAGCTTCATGTACTTTACCACTAAGCCATATTTCCAGCCCAAGACAGAACTTTTATATTAACTTCCTAACAATTTATGACATGCTCCATAAGAAAACACTGTAAGCCAGGCTCTGGTGGCTTACATCTGAAATACTAACTACTCAGGAGACTGAGATCTGAGGATCAAGGATCAAAGCCAGCCTGAGAAGTAAAATCCTTGAGATTCATTTCTCCAATTCAGTTGCAAAACAGTGAGAATAGATCGTGGCTCAAATGGTAAAACACTAGCCTCAAGCAAAAGAGCTCAAGGACAGTGTCCAGGCCCTAAGTTCAAGCTCCAAAACAGACACAAAAGAAAGAAAAAAAAACTGGAGTAAGACCCTACTGGCTCCATCTGCCCTATTAGCCCCCCTGAATGTTTTCTCCTCTACTTTAAAAATGAACAAGCTCTCAAAAGCCTGCTCTGATCTCTGTATCTCTTTTCTTAGCCAATCACATCTCTCAACAAAGGCCTTCTGGTCCTTCTTCCATAATCTAGGCACCCCATTTTTTTGTTATCCCTCATTTCAAATTTCTGTTCACTTTGAGTCTCTCTCTGTCCCTCTCTCCTTCTCCCTCTTCCTTGCTCCTTCCCTCTCTTACATACACACATACACACGGTCGATAAGGAGCCCACCAATCTGTGCCTCCTTGCTGGGCCTAAAAAAGTACTGGAGAGGCTACTGTGGCTCAGGATACCACAGAGCAGGCAGGAAAGGCTGTGGTGGGTGCAGGTGATCTGGACTGTTTTAACTGGAAGAGTCACCCAGACGGGTAGGAGCCAGAACAGCTAGGCTAGCGCAACATTTCAGGGGAGATTCTTTTAATTCTGCATCTTTGTGGGGGCACTTTTTGAATATTTGCCAAATGAAAGTTTCATCTCAGGACTCCCCAAATAATTTGACTGCTTCAAAGGAATGTTTGACAAGAAAATTAAAGACTGCACAGGAATAATCAGCTAAGGATTCCATGTGAACAGCTTCTACACCTAGCTTCTCCTGAACTAAAGGAAAGCGGAGTAGATGTGGTTTCTAGAATTTATTTTTTTAAGAGCAACTTGAAATGGCTGCTTCATTTCTCTGCTCCCTTTTCTGGGGCATAATTATACATGCAGACTGAAGAAACCAAGAGTGGAATCCAATGACAGAGATGCCCACGCAATTACATAGCTGGGAGCGTGGGTGCTGCCCTGCCCTGCCCAGCTCGCCCCACCACTGGTGTGGAGCTAGGCCCTGGAGGCAGCCAGGCTGTGCTGGCACGCATGTGTATGCAGGCAGAGGCCACAGAGCCTCACATACTTTGGATTTTTACCCAGAAGATGAGCTTGATTCACCAAACTGAAGGCTAGCAAATCACTGACATGTCAAAACTGTGAAATACGTGGTAAAAAACAAGTATCTATATCATTTACTCCTAACGTATTGTTCTGGTACTTATTCAGTATAGTTATAACTTCCTAGTTGTTTATTTTTTTACAAATAATTGTTTTTAAATCAAAAATATACAATGAGCATATGATATCAAATCTAAAATTCATTTGAAATATGTCAAAAGAAATTATTCTTTTAAGAATATTCCCCAAATTCCTCATACTTTATTTAAAACCAGTGTTTTAAATTCTAAACTGTCTTTTAACCATAGATAAGAGAATACAAAAAGTTCTAATTATATTTTATTTTTTCTAATTATATTTTAATAATCATGTAGAAGAAAAAGCGTATGTCTACTACTACTTAACGCCTGTATCTATTCCAATACAGCTTATAGTTTTGGGGGCTTTTTTTTATTTGGTCCATTGTGGGGCTTGAACTCTAGGCCTGGGCGCTGTCCCTCAGCTCTTCAGCTCAAGGCGAGCACTCTGCCACTTGAGCCACAGCACCACTTCCAGTTTTCTGGTGGTTAATTGGAGGTAAGAGTCTCATGGACTTTCCTCCCAGGACTGGCCTTGAACCACGACCCTCAGATCTCAGCCTCCTGAGTAGCTAGGATTACAGGTGTGAGCCACCAGCACCCAGCTTAAATAGTTTTGTTTTGTTTTTTTTAACTCGTGAAACTTTATCAAGCTAACATAATTACGAATTCAGCAAATGTTTAAATGTTATCCACAAAATTCATTTCAATGACTTTTTTGAACCATTCTTGACACTCTTTGTTAAGTCTTAAATTATACAAGAATGAAAACTTCCTAAAAAACTGAAACTAACTGAAATGGCAAGAGTAAGCAGGCAACCCAGCTTTCCAGCAGCACTCACACCATGGACTGTGGTGGGGAGGGTAGAAAACCCAGGTATGTACCTGTAAAATTGCTGAGTGTTCTCTGAAGCCAATTCTGAAACCTGCCTCTTTCACTTTTGGAGAGCCCATTTCCTTGTCATTTAAATCAGTTTAAGGTTTTTGAAACTTTACTTACAGATAAGGCTGAAAAACAATCCTAAGAATCACTATATATATTATCAACATTTGCCTAATGTGCTTTATCTTATTCTCATTCTCTCCTTCCTCCCTGCCCCCCGACCCCCGCTTCTTGGAACTATTGGGAATAAGTTGCACACATCATACCCACTTCTTATCCATTTACTGTTGTGTATTTCCTAAAAATAAAGAATAGCTTCGATGACCAAAGTACCATAATCCAAATAAGAAAATGAGTTAGGAGCTGGGAAGGTGGCTCAGTGGTAGAGCGCTTGCCTTGCATGCCTGAGGCCCTGGGTTCGATTCCTCAGCACCACATAAGCAAAAA
>NW_012267316.1:7053445-7061999 GCF_000151885.1 Dipodomys ordii | reverse complement strand
GCATTATCCTGCCCATGTAATTGTAACCCCTCTGTACAGTATCTTCACAAATAAAATATAATAAAAAAAAAATCTCAGCCTCCTGAGTAGCTAGGATTATAGGCCTGAGCCACTGGCGCCCAGCTTGTTTACTGGAATTTTAACAAAGGAAAGGAAACTTTAGCACCTTATTGTTTGCTAGCAAATCCTAGTCAAGGACAAAATTAATAAGCAAACAAGCCAGCAGTAAGAAAAAAACTGTACCTCATATATTGCTGACTACTGAGGAGACTAGATGGAATAATGTAATTATATTACATGCTAGTTCAATTATTCCTAGGTAAGACAAGGTTTTAAATAAGTTAAGATTTGAATCTGTTGAATTCCTATTTTATCACTTACAGTACTACTAACAGCTATAATAAAGTTCTCAAGGGGTTTCCTAATTCACTTACCGTGGTTAACAGGGTAACAGGGTGCTCCTTGTCTGACCTAATCTACTGCCTCTCCCTAGACACACTAGTTACTTAATTACTTACATTTGGGGGGATTACTTTAATGCCATGTTTGCTAAGCCTCAAGCCCTCTGCCACTTGAGCTATACCCCCAGTATTTTAGCTTTTACTTTGTTTTTCAGGTAAGGTCTTCATTTTTGACTGGGTCAGACTTACACGTTGATGCTGTACCTCCCCCTGCCAAGAACTAGGATTATAGACATGGGCCATCCCCACATATCAACATGCTCTTGGCTGCAGGGGCTTTGCACATCCTCTTCTCTCCATCATTTTTATTCTCTCTCATCATTCCAGTATCTGCCCAGATGTTTTAACAAATGAGAAGCTATCACTTCAAAACTAGAACTGTAAAACAGACTGAAGTGTACCTTCTCTTCTCTGTCTGCTCTAATCCCTACCAGGTTATGTTCCATCCCTGGCCTTTCTTTTTCTTCGTAACATTCAACATCATACCATATTTATAATACTGATCTGCCTATTATCAGGAAATACTAGGGTGTAAACTCCATTTTGTCAGTTCTGTTCATTGACACACCTTCCATGCAGACAACAGTGCCTGGCATAAGGTATGTGCTCTCTTTGTATAAGAATTACAGAACAAGCTGGGCATCAGTAGCTCACACCTGTAATCCTAGCTACTCAGAAGGCTGAGATTTGAGGATCATGGTTCAAAGCCAGCCTGGGCAGGAAAGTCCGTGAGACTCTTACCTCCAATAAACCACTAGAAAATGGTGCTGTGGCTCAAGTGGTAGAGTATCAGCCTTGAGCTGAAGAGCACAGGGGCAGTGCCCAAGCCCAGAATTCAAGCCCCATGACCAACAACAACAACAAAGAATTACAGAACAAGAGGAAAAGGAAAAAAGGAAGCAGTGGGGGAGGAAAGAGAGAGAAGAAGGGAAGGAGAGAGCAAAATAGAACTAGAAAGGAAAAGGCAGAGGGTGTCTGTCCATCAGTAATCCAGAACTACTCTCCTGGCCACATCTTTTCCAATGCTGGTCACTCACTAAAGGGAGTAATTTTTTTTTCTTTTACTTTATTTTTTATAATTAACAATACTAACGTTCCATTTTATTAGTACAATGTACAAAATTTTAAAAACTGACTTACTCTCACACCTGCTGAACAACTGGCTAAAAGATAATCTTGCTAGGATATGAAAATGCTTTTTTTTTCAGAAAATATTCCAATGATCTTGGAAGTCATCTGATAAATAACACTAATTTGATGGCTTCACTGCTTACTTGTTAAACTGTGACTCAGAGTGCTGTTACACAACAGTAAATTTCCTGGTTCCTAATTGCTCAAGTAGCTTATGACAATCACAAGGTTCTTTTCCCTGAAAAAGGAGTTTGCTCATTCAATAATACTCACAGAAAACCTTTGAAGGAAACAGTTCTTCTGCTCACTTACATCTTACATAGTTCTCTTTAGAGTTGCTTTCCATCTCATCCCAGGTGAGCATCATGGTGATTTCTAAAGAACTCTATTTTTTGGAAATCAACTAAGCCACAGTTCTTGAGTCACTGCCAGGCCTGTAAGGTGAAGAGCAAGGTTCTCTGCCTCCCTTGCCTGTCATCCACAGAAAAATGCACCAGACTTCTCCACAGTCACTGTGACTAATAAGAGAGCCAAATGTGTTCATCCTCAGGGTTTTTCATGTCAGCAACACAGACATAGACACACACATACACACACACGTGCACGCACATATGTGCATGCACTCAATTTTCATATTACAAAAGCAAGAAACGTTTATTATAAATCTCAGACAACACAAGCAAGACAAGAGTTGGTGGCATACACACATAATCCAAGCTACACAGGAGATTGAGATTAAAAGCCGGTGTAGGCAGGAAAGTCTGTGAGGCTCTTTTCTCCAATTAACCACTAAAAAGATAGGTGGAAGTATAACTGTGGCTGAAGTAGCAGAGCACCAGTCTTGAGCAAAAGAGCTACTGGACAGCACTTAGCTCTGAGTTCAAGCCCCAATACTGACATAAAATACAATAAAAGCAATCTGAAAGTCCATTCAAAAAACTCCTTTATCTTAGAGGTAATCTCTGCTGACCAATGAGACGATTGCTATTTGTTCTCCAGATCACATCCTTGGCACATTCCTTTCACACTACTGGATCCTTCAGTACTGATTCTTTGGTAACCTATTTGGTACTGCGATGGACACCTTCCCACATAAACAGTTGTATAAATCCATTTGTAATAACCTAGCCTGCCACTGCAAACATTTCTGTACTATCTAACTTTCCTCTTTTCTAAACTGTGCTGCAAATAAGCAATCTTCTTGTTGCATTTCCACATACATTCCTTATTTTCTTTGAGGAAAGTCCTAGAAGCAGAAATATTGGATTCAGCCCACAATCATATGTCTGTGACATATACTAACAATTGCCTCCAAAAAGTTCACAGCATTAACTCCTCCTGCCCTTGCAGAATATGGCATATTCTCTGACAGGTGAGCTCCTTTGTAACCAAGTTTTAAATTAAGGTGATGACAACAAGAATAATAATACCTGCTATTACAGGAACAACTCTCTACCAAATCTGAGGAATAAGTGATTAGGCCTGCAGTTTAGAAAGAAAACTGAGGAAGTCAGGTGCTGGTGGCTCACGACTGTAATCCTAGCTACTCAGGAGGCTGAGGTTTAAGGATCACAGTTCTAAGCCAGCCTGGGCAGAGAAGTCCATGAGACTCTTATCTCCAATAAACTACTCAGTAAAAGCCTGAAGTGGTGCTGTGACTCAAGTGGTAGATTGCTAGCTTTGAGCAAATTAAGCTCAGGGAGAGCTCCCAGGACTTGAGTTCAATCCCCAGGACTGGCGAAAGAAGGGGAAAGGAGATAGGGGAAAAGGAAGGGAAGGGGAGGGGAAGGGAGGGGAGGGAGGAACAGAGAGAGAGAGAGAGAAAGAGACAGAGAGGGAGAGAGAGAGAAAGAAAGAAAGAAAGAAAGGAAGGAAGGAAGGAAGGAAGGAAGGAAGAAAGTTGGGTTTCCACAAAGTCATGATCTATAAATATGCAAAGCTGAGGATTAGTGCTTGCATCTGCCAGACTCTAAAGCATTTAAAGGTATAACAGCATTTCAGAGGGAATAGAGTCAGCTTTATACAGTGCTAGAGAACTCATACCAGCTTATTAACAGCCAAACTGTCAAATACTCAGGAATTCTGCAAAATGGTTAAACCTCTGAGAGACTCAAACTGGCCAGGTGGGCCCATCAGCGTTGCAGGGGAAGGAGTGGGAGGGCAGTGTTGAAGGGCCAGTTTACTAACACAGAAAATTTAAGTAAGGAAACCTCTCATCAGTTTTCTCAGCTATCTCTTCATTTCCCTGCTAAGCAGTGCTGGTTTGATGTCTTTTCTCTCCTTAAAACAGCTGTGTGCTCCACCATGAGGGAGCTGTGTGCTCCAGGACAGTGGATCTGAGAGCTATTTCTGGAACATCCATCTGCAAGGATTCAAAAGAGAGCTCCACCCTCCACACCTCAGCACCCACAGCGGCCATCACCATATTTGCTGTGAAAGCACCATGACTGTCTGGTATCTCCAGTGACATAATCAGCAAAGATGCTGCTGGTGCCACAGCAGGTCTCCCTTCAAACCCCACACCCTTCTTTCTATGCCCTCCAGATGTTCTGTGTCTTTAGCTTCTCTCATAGTCCCCTCACCTTGTTTAACCTAAATCTCAGTCTCCCCGGGGTCAGTGCTGGCCCACGCTGCTCTGTCTTTAATTCTGAAGCCACTGGGGCTAGTTTGGAGAAGGCATCTTGTTTGCCCTGCCTGATGCTTCCTTGTCCTCCCCAAGACCTCTATACATGCATACCTGTGGTCAAGTTTAATTGCTAAATTAGGCAAAGCAAGAGATTAAGAACAAATAATAATAAAATAGCACAATTTTAACAATATATACTTTTTTTGTATGTGCCAGTACTATGTTTCAAACTCAGGAAGCTCATTGGTTCTCATACAGCTGGTGCTCTATCACTTGAGCCATGATTCAAATCTGATTTTTGCTGGTCAGCTGGAAAGAAAGTCCTGCAGATTTTTCATACCAGGCTGGCTTTGAATTGTTATCTTCCAGGGTTAAGCCTCCTGAGTAGCTAGGATTATAGGAATGAAGCATGAGCACCCAGTAAATTCTTTTCATTAATAAGAAAAGTTACATGAACTGGGCACTAGTGGCTCATGCCTATAATCCTAGCTCAGGAGGCTGAGATCTGAGGATCTGAGGTTCAAAGCCAGCCTAGGCAGGAAAGCCTAAGAGACTTATCTCCAATCAATCACCAGAAAACCGGAAAAGAAGCTGTGGCTCAATCAGTAGAGAGCTAGCCTTGAGCAAAGGAGCTCAAGGACAGCATCCAGGACCTGAGTTCAACTCCAGAACCGACAAAAAACCAAAGAAAGAAAGAAAAGGAAAGTTACATGAGCATGGTCTTTCTCTCTCTCTCTCCTCCACCCTCCCTCCTTCCCTCCCTCCCTTTCTCTCTCTCTCTCTCTGTCACTTTCTCTCTCTCTCTCTCTCACACACACACACACACAAAATATCTTACTGTATCCTTTTTTGCACAATGCATTGTGAAGCTCATGGGTATAGCTCAGCACCTTCCATACAAGAATCCCTGGGCATTAACCTCCCAAAAAGGACTGACAAGAATACAATGCTATCTTATGAGATAATATGGGGTTAATGATAGGCTATTGTATAGGTTATGTAATCACAAGCATTGAAGTACAACATAACCCAGAAGGCTACAAAAAGGCTATCAACCACTATAATTGCCACATTGTCAAATTCAGCCCTCTGTATCAGGGGATTGATTTTAGGACCTCGCTCCCCTGTGGATATAAAAGTCCTTTTATTGTCAAGTTTCATGTAAAATGGCACAGTATTCATATATTTGTATTTGTGCTCCACACACTGCCTATATACTTTGAGTCTCCTCTGTATTACTTAAAAAACCTAATAAAATGTAAAAACTATGCAAGCAGTTGTTTGGGAAACAATGACAACAAGAAGTTTACACAATTTTACAAAAAAAAAATGGGGGGGGAGGGCATTATGGGGCTTAATTAAGGCTTGGGCACTGACCCTGTGCTCTTCAGCTCAAGGCGAGCCCTCTACCACTTGAGCCACAGTGCCACTTGTGGTTTTCTAGTGGTTTATTGGAGATAAGAGTCTCATGGACTTTCCTGCTGGGGCCAACTTTGAACCGCGATCCTCCTGAGTATCTAAGATTACAGGCATGAGCCACCAGCGCCCAGCACCAAAACATTTCTAATCTCCATTGGTTGAATCTACAGATGCAGTAGCCATGGATAGGGAAAGCCAACTGTAATTGACTCTTAGTTCCCTTTCTCAAGCTGATAAGCAACACTTATAGTTGGCTACTTACTTCTTCCTCCTTTAAATACTTAATCTACTCTCCACACTTATCAGCTCATGTGGTGATCCCTCTTTTCCTTCTCAGGCTTTCTTTGCTGACTCCTCCTCCTCTCGCTTCTCTCATCCTCTCAAAATGTTGGGACACCCAGGGCTCAGTCCCAAAGGAACTCCCTATAAGAGTCCCAACTAATTTCTTTGTCAGATATTGAAAAGCTGATTCTAAAATTAATATGGAAATTCAATCTAAAAGAGCCAGACCGATCTCAAAAAAGAACAAAATTAGGAATTCATGCATCTCAATTTCAAAACTATACAGCAATAGTAATCAAGACAGTATGGCACTAGCACAATAGAATATAACTAACAGTCCAGAAATAAACCCACACAGACAGCCAATTGATGTTAACAAGATCATTCAATAAGGAAAAATAGTTTCTTCAAGAAACTGCTGGGACAACTGAATATTGACAGGCAAAGGAATGAAACCTGATTCCTCACTCACACCACATAAAAGAACGATTTAAATTAGTTCCAAGACCCAAATTTAAGAGAAGCAAACACTATAAAACTCTCAAAACAAACAAATAAAAACCGACAGGTAAATCTTTACAACCTTATGTTGGCAATAAGTTCTTAAGTATAACACCAAAACCATGAGAAACAAAGGGATAAATTTATACTGGACTTATAAAAATTAAAAACTCTTAGGGTCATTGTTCTACTCAGTAGAATGCCTTCTTTGCATGCATGAGGGTGTGGGTTCAATCTCTAACACAAAAACTAAAAAATAAGTAAACAAAAAATTTGTGCTTCAAAGGATACCATTAAGAAAGTAGAAAGGGAAACTCTATGTTCAGTCTTTTAAGGAACCTCCATACTGCTTTGGAGAGTGGTGGAACAAGTTTACATTCCCACCAACAGGTTCCCTTTTGGCCGCAATTCCACCAGCATCTGTTACTGGTAATTTTCTTGATAATGGCCATTCTAACTGGGGTGAGGTAGAATCTCAATGTTGTTTTGATTTGCATTTCTTTTATGGCCAGAAATGCCTCCTGGCCATTCTAACTTTTTTTTTAGGGGGGGTCCAGTCGTGGGGCCTGAACTCTGGGCCTGGGCACTGTCCCTCAGCTCTTCAGGAATTCTGGGCCTGGGCACTGTCCCTCAGCTCTTCAGCTCAAGGCTACCTAGCGCTCTACCACTTGAGCCACAGCGCCACTTCCGGCTTTTTTTTTTCCTGTGTATGTGGTGCTGAGGAATCGAACCCAGGGCCTCATGCATGCAAGGCAAGCACTATACCACTGAGCCATCTTCCCAGCCCATCTTACTTCTTCTCCTAGGAGGAGTATTTCTTTAAATCGTTGCTCTTTTTTTTTCCCTCTCGTCACTATTTTGATTTCTGTATCTTTTGTTTTCTATGTAAGTATATCTGTTTTAGGGAGGGTAAGGGGGAGCACAGAAATGGTGTGACAAACTACGATGAAAATGAATTATATAACTTGTGGGGGAAGAGGTCAAGAGGGAAAAACTAGGAGAAAATGAGGGATGGGGTGACACAGTTGAAAAGGAAATGTACTCATTAGCCAACTTAGGTAATTGTACCCCTTCTCCCAGTATATCATCCTTACAATGACAATTTAAAAAAGAAAGTGGAAAGAAAACATTTGTAAGACCCGGTGCCTTCATTCATGAAGAAGTATAACTAATTAATAGAAAAAAAAAAAGATTACTCAATCTAGCCACCAGCGGCTTACACCTGTAATCCTAGCTTCTCAGGAGGCTGAGACCTAGAACACTATGGTTCATAGCCAATCCTGGCAGAAAAGTCTATGAGACTCTTATCTACAATTAACCACCAAAAATCCAGAAGTGGAGCTATGGCTCAAGTAGTAGAGCACCATCCTCAGGTGAAAAAGCTAAGGGACAGGGCCCAGGCTCTGAGTTCAAGCCCCATACTGGCACAAAAGAAAAAAATTCAAAAATGATCATGACACCAAGTAAATTAGGTCTTACTGATTGATGGCTTGTCTTTTAAACTGTATTTTATATTATTTGTCAAATATAGTGAAATCTGTCAGACACCATTACCAACAGCAGGTGCTGTTAATCACCCCTAGCTAGCTGGCATGTCCATGTCTCACTCTCCAATCTGCCAAGTCCAGATTGACCAGCAGCTACTCTTCAGATCATCGATGCATTCCTACCCCTACCAAAGTAAGTGGCAAGCTTCCCATGGATCACTTTATACAGCTGCCCTTGTACGAGTGTAATTCCAATTGATTTAAATAGTGTATAAACTGATGAAATATGAATACTCGGCCACCTTTCCCATTGTTAAGAAGGGAAACACACCAAAAGTACAAACCTAGAAAACAGAAGAAATTTTCAGACAGAACTGTTTCTTTCTAGCTAAGAATATGGCATAGTGTGCTTGCCTAGCATGCATAAAGCTCCTTAGTACCACATAAACAGATAAAGCCAGAAATGGCACTGTGGCTCAAGTGATAAGTGCTAGCCTTAAGCAAAAGCTCAGGGACAGTGCCCAGGCCATGAGTTCAAGCACCAGGACTGGCAAAAAAAAAAAAAAGGAAGAAAGAAAGGAAAGGAAAGGAAAAGAAAGCAAAGCAAAGAGAAATCCTAGCTACTCAGGAGGCTGAGATCTGAGGAT
>NW_012267316.1:7021268-7053395 GCF_000151885.1 Dipodomys ordii | reverse complement strand
AAAAAAAAAAAAAAAAAAAAATCTGGCTTTATTTTCATTCTGCTTCCAGTGTGTGTGTGTATGTGTGTGTGTGTGTGTGGTTTTCCAACTGCTCTACCCCTGAGACATACCCCTAGCTGCTGCTTCAGAATTCTGAAGAATATAACCAAAAGGCTTCCCTTCTGGGCTTTTGCAACAAAAGAAATCTTTTCTAAGCAATGACTACCAATTCTATGCTGGGTGTGGGGGGGGATCCCTCCCTCAGCCATGTGGGCTGTGAGTTTGCCCTTTACAACTGTACCATGTGTAACCAATCCAGACAAATGACAGTGTCTTTGAGACATAGCCAGGCTCAAAAGAAGCCCATTAGCTCTGTGGACCAAAAGCAGAATTAAGAAAATGCAGCTGTTAAAGGCTTAAGCTCAGCCTCTCAGTTTCTGTATCTGAGACAGCCAGGAGTTGGGAAGCAGGCACAGAAGACTTGAGATCAAGTGCACTGTGCCAGATAGGACAAGTCTTTCTCCATGTGCTACAAGCACTGTGCAGATTACACTTTGTAGTGAGCAACACTGAAGTCCTTCAATGGATGTCAGGAGTTACAAACTCACCGAAACTGTGGGCAACATTCTAATATACTCGTGAGATTATGTGAGGCGGCACAATGGAAATCACATGATGACCACCAGAGTTTGCCACACTGTGTGTGTGGTTTTGTCAGCTATTTCTCAGAACACATGCATGCCCAATGCATATGCAAGACACAATAGAAACAAACACAAACTCTACACTTCTATGTTAGTGAGGGAAGAAAGAGCCAGCGAGAACTTGTGAGAGCATGTCATCTGACCTTGTCACTCTGCTCAAAACTCCCTAGTGATTGTACACCCAAGTTCATAGCAGCATTATTCACAATGGCTAGGAAGTAAAAGCAACCAGCTGTCCACTTAAGGATATGATATATACATAAAAGTTAATAGAATGGAGGGGGTAACAATGTTCAAGAGGAAGTGTACTCATTACCTCACTCATGTAACTGTAACCCTCTGTATAGTATCTTTACAATAAAAAAATGTATCTGTAAAAAAAAAAGTTAATAGGACTCAACTTAAAAAAGAAGGAAATTGGGCTGGGAAGGTGGCTCAGTGGGTAGAGTGCTTGCCTAGCATGCAGGAAGCCCTGGGTTCAATTCCTCAGTACCACATCCACAGAAAAAACCAGAAGGGGCACTGTGGCTCAAGTGGTAGAGTGCTAGCCTTGAGCAAAAAAAAAAAAAAAACCCAAAAAAACAAAACAAAACAAAAAAAAAAAAAAAAAAGAAGGAAATTAGCCGGACACTGGTGGCTCACACCTGTAATCCTAGCTACTCAGGAGGCTGAGATCTGAGGATCACGGTTCAAAGCCAGCCCGGGCAGGAAAGTCTGTGAGACTCTTATCTCCAATAAACCACCAGAAAACTGGAAGTGGCGCTGTAGTTCAAGTGGTAGAGCACTAGCCTTGAGCTGAAGAGCTGAGGGACAGTGCCAGGCCCAGAATTCAAGTCCCATGACCAACAACAACAAAAAAAAAATCTATCTATCTATCTATCTATCCATCTATCTATCTATTTGTCCCACTACAGATGAATGGATCCAAAAATTGTGGTACCTAGATACAATGGAATATTATGCAGCCATTAGAAAGGAAAAATAATGGCATTGGCAGGGAAATGGATAGAACTAGAATAAATCATGTTGAGGTAAGCCAAGAGCAAAGAGACAAACAGCACATGGTCTCGCTGATAAGTGGATGTTAAATCCCAAACATACGGTGATATGACAAGGTAAACAAGACTGGAGAAACAAAGGACTTCCACTCATCTGATGTAATCATTACTAAATGATCTCATGCTGATGACCACATATATAGTATATATGTGCACATTGAAGGGAAAGTAGGAGGAGGACACAGAAACAGAGGAAAACATACAACAGCAGAACCCAACAGCTGCACTGGACATTAATCAAAACAAACTAAGCAACTCAATAGCAGTGATGGGAGGGAGGGAATGAGCAGGAAAGAGGGAACAGCTTACACTAAGCAGAAGGAAAGAAATGTACATATCACCCGATGTGGAAAAAATAACTATATTATTGTCAAAGCTCATAGAACTCATAAACTTTATAGATCATGATAAAGACAATTTGCCCCATGAAGGTTAGAATGTGTTTGTGACTTTAACTAAGTGTCACTATCCCACAATACTGTGAAATTTATGTAATCACTTAATCACAAGAAAAAATTGCAAAAAAAAATATTAACTTCTGACAAAACTGATTAATTTGGCTCCTGACAAGGCAAATTATTAAGAAAATGTTCTACTAATCAAGTGTAAGATTTACACCTATAGTCCTTGTTACTCAAAAGTCAGAGATTGGGAGGAACACAGTTTAAGGCCATTGGGCAAAAAAGTTAGACCTATCTCACCTCAACAAATAAACTGGGCCTCGTGATGCCACTAGAAGGTATAAGTAGTAAGCTCACTGTCAGGGGCTAGCCCTAGACAACAGCCTAAGACCTTATCTAAAACTTAGCTAAAGCAAAGTGGGATGGGACTCAAGACAGAGTGCTCAAGGTAGCTAGTGCAAAGCTCCAAGTCAAACCCCTCTATCTTACTACAAAAACAAAACAAAAAAAAACAGTCTGAGAGAGACAAAGAGAAAGTGAGAAAAAGAGGAGGAGGAGCAACAGCAGAGAGGGAGGGAAGGAATAGTCTACCGAATTGTGAAAGTACTGGGAAACGTATAAGTTACATGTACAGTAAACTTTCCATTTACAAATAGTTATAAAATATTTACTCCTAGATAAACATTTTTGTTTATTCTGATATTCTTTGACCAACATAGATACATAATTATCATTTGTCTTCAAATACAGTAAAGCCTAAACAAAGAAACTAGTATAAATTCTGCATTATAAGGTTAAATCACAGTCTCTGACAGACATTTATCAATCACTGTAACCCAAAAAGGCTGTTCTAGTAGTAAACGCTATCTGGGTCAGGGAGGGGAGGATGAATCCCAAAGTGCCAAGTTTCATAATGTGCCCAACTCTGTATGAAAACACATGAAATCTAAAGGACTACTGTCTTCTTAGCACAGCAACACCACTCTCTCCCAACCTCCACTAAATCTGATACTCATAAGTAGCAATTTACATGCAGGTGTGACAGTGCATAATCCTAAAATTCAGGAGGCTAAGGCAGGAGAACCATAAATTTAAAAGGGGATAACCTGGGCTAAATATCAACTCTTGTTTCAAACATTAAAATTAAAAATAAACAAAAAATAAAACCAGCAGTAGCAATGACAAGGTTCACATCATTTTCTCTGAGGACACATGAGCCAACTTCCTGATCAAATGGCCAATGTCAATCAATGTCAATCAAATGGCCCTACATACACATATTCCAGTGCATATGAGGTCTTCTGTTTGAAAGGACAAGAAGTAGAATTGAGTGTTGCTTCCATCCTCAGCCTGCTGACCGAGGGGAACATATGGCTGCTACCAGCAGTTAATAGGCTTATTCTCATTCTTTTAGACAACCCCACATATAAACATCTTAGCTGTGGGTCATACAATTCCATTTATAAGCCCCTAAAGTTAAAGATCAGAGAGAGTCTCTGCTAAAAGAGCAGATTCGGTACTAATTCACCTTTTGTTTCTGCTAGCTAGTCTTAAGATTTAATTCAGTTGGTTTCTAATACTATTTTCAGTCATATAAAAGTCTTATTCATGCAGGTAAAGTTGTACATACATGTAAATGTTTTTATTAAAAATCACACTCTTCTTTTGGGTTAGATTTTTGAGTTATTTTGAAATTAACTAAGGACCAATTCTTATCAAGAGCCAAATGGAGCTAAAGATGAAGTAAACAGGAATAGGCAGATTCAGCTCAAGAGAAAATCAACACTTTTCAACATTATACATTGCACTAAAGCAGCTAATTCCAAGTAACAGATTATTTCAGGCTGCTCAGAAAACATAAAAATGTTTCATATTCTCCAGTTTGGGTAAGCTATCCACAACAATGGAGTAATCCAAGACACCAACTCCAGTATATTTCTTGGCTCATTCCCTAGATCTATAGGTTGCTCACAAAACAAACCCAATTTCCCAGGAGATTCCAACATGTAGAACAATTCCTAAATCGTTCTGAGTAATTCAGAGTCGTACTACTTTACAAGTTCTATGATATAAAACCTGTATTCATTCATCTATCTTTGGAATTGAAGGCCATGTGCTGTGTTCAAGTCCTGTCAAAGTTGCAGCTGGCAGTAGCCTATCTTCTGGCTAACTATGATCATAAACTGAAGCAACATAAGGGAAGAGGCAGAAACAGACCAAACAGAGGTGCCACATTTCACTGTTCCAAATGGGACACTAAATGAATCACCAGCATATGGAGATGCCTTACATTGCAGGTAAACATAAATCTCAAGAAAGAACACAGGAAAGAGGAGTTATATGGTTTAACAAATTACTGGCTATTGGCACTTGGGCAGATCACTCAGCCTCTCTATACTTTTAGCTCTCATCTCCAAAAACACCTAAAATAGTGGTTTTGTTTTAACTATTATATTCCTAAAAGAGTAAAATTAATGTCTCTAACAATGCCTAGTATATAGTAAACTCTGAAGCACTTTTAAAAGATGCATGTAGGAGCTGGGAGCCAGTTGCTTGTGCCTGTAATCCTAGCTATTCAGGGGGCTGAGAGCTAAGGATCACATTTCAAAGCCAACCCATGCCGAAAAATTCATGAGACTCATCTCCAACTAACCACCAAAAAACAAAACCAAACAAAAAGGCCAAAAGTGGGGTTGTGGCTGAAGTGGTAGAGTACCAGACTTGAGTAAAAAAAAAGCTAAAGGACAGCACCTAGGCCCTGAGTTCAAGCCCAGTACACACGTACACACACGTATGTACACACACACACACAAAATGCAAGATGGAATATAGAATAAGTGCTTATATACAAAAGATGCAAGCTCTATTTTTAAGACATAAGCATGAATCTTTTTAAGTTTTCTTTAAGTAAAGGCTAATTTTTCTTCTAATATGGCACAGATTAAGGTCAGCTTAAAGATAAAACTTAATTTAATTTTGCATAATACTTTAACCTATTCCACTTAAAATATAGCTAACCCATCAAGGGAACAGCAAGATTGCTCTAGTTATTCATTTAGCCTCTTTCCTGCTAGCGAGAAAGGGTCTCTGAAGGCTACATAATTAAGAGTGGTTAATATAAGACAGGAAGGTAATGAAATTTGGAAACTTTTTTTAAAAAAAAGTCTCAAGTCAAATACTTGAAAATTCAAATCAGTTATGTTTTAGTAACTTAAAGACTTAGTAATTTTCCTTAAAAATTGTAATACACTGAGCTATTTAAATAATGGTACTAGGAAACACTTTTAAAATGGAGGGAAAAACTACCTCTAATTTGGTTCCAAACACTCACTTGATAGACAAGCACAAGTACAGGTTAGCCATTTAAGAGTTTATAAGTTACCAATCTGAGCTGAGAGCCACTTCTAGAAGTAGAAATAGAAATAGATGGGTCACACACTGTTTAATTTGCTTGTCCTCCTCCAAACAGTAAGGACAACCCCCTGATCCTTGCTTGCCAGGTATGAAAGGATAAAGGGAAAATTCAGGGAATGTTTTAATTTTATTGTGAGGCTAGTTAGCAAAGTATTGTGATTATCAACAGTGGGATAACTATAACTAAAAGGGTGAATTTCACTGCACATAAATTACACCTTAAAAGGAAAAAAAATGCCTATTAAAAATTTTAATGTTTATGTGGAGACTGGGTGTGGTGGTGCATACCTGTTATCCCAGCATTCAGGAAGTAGAAGCTTGTGACCCTATCTCAAAAAACCAAAAGTGCATGTCCCTTAAAACAAATCCTATGAAAGGTTTCAAGTTCAAATGCTTGATTATACTAGCACAATCAAGCTATTAGAACATTTTCCAGTTGGCTGGAATCTACCCCAGTGGTAGAACACTTGTCTATATGTGCCACAACACAGTCAGTAATACACACACGCACGCACGCACGCACGCACGCACGCACACGCGCGTATTCACATTAGCTGACCTGACAGTGAAGGCCCTCATAGAAGTTGACTACCTATGACTTCTCTTTCTCTCAACTCAATTTTAGTTTGGTTTCTACAAATGTAGGAAAAATATTTATTAGAAAGAATAATTTTAATATGCCTTAGCCATGAAGTCCAACTCATTTAAGTGATGCAATTAAAAAACAAACTCATAGGAAGACTTTATGTACTACAAAACCTATGAAAGCCAGGCTCACACCCCTAATCCTAGATACTCAGGAAGCTGAGATCTGAGGATGGAGGTTCACATGAAAAAGTCCCTCTGCCATTCACACCCAGCCCATCAGCTGTCAAATATCAACAAAGACAAAGTTTTTGCTTATGTGAGCTATAATCTATCCACATTTACTGAATTAGAAATCAAAACAGAAATATAAAAATATATTAATCCACTTAACCCCATAACATATAAATACCACTTTTATGAAAAATAATTCTTTTCACAAAGTTAAGAAGGATGGGATGATTTCATGTGGTTTTTGTTTTGTTTGGTTTGGTCAGTTGTGGGGCTTGAACTCTGGGCCTGTGTGCAGTCCCTGAGCGATTTAGCTCAAGGCCAGTGCTCTACCATTTGAGCTACAGTACCACTTCTGGTGTTCTGGTGGGTAACTGGAGATAAGAGTCTCACAGACTTTCCTGCCCAGGTTGGCTTTGAACTGTGATCCTCCGATCTCAGCCTCCTGAGTAGCTAGGATTATAGGCGTAGACACCAGTGCCCAGCTTTGTGTGTCTTTTTAAACTCTCTAATGGGTCAAATAACAGACCTCAAGTCAGCTTCTGCAATGAGCCCAACAACTGGGAGTGAATTCTGGCTGCTGATGCTAGCACTGCCTTGATTTTGTGGTAATATATCATATCACATGATAGAATTACATCACAATTCAGTAAAACAAAATAATGAGACATGCCAATGTCCTATATGTCAAATCTTCTCCTTTCAATACCTAAAGGCAGAAATGCTAACTGTATTTGTATCATCACTTAATGAAATACATATATTATTTAAAATTTCACAACCCTATGAAGTTAGTACAGATGATCATTAACATTTATAGGTAAGAAAGATAAAAGTTCTAGGAGGAAAAAAAATGACTTGCTCCAAATTGCACAGCTAGGTAGATGTACTACCAGAAACTACAGACAAAAGTCTTTTAGGTTCAAATCAAATTTACTCATTGATAAACACTATATTAAAACTAGCAAAATAAAAATGTTATGGTTTTCTCCTTTTTTTTTAATTGGTTGTGGGTCTTGAACTCTGGGCCTCAACATTGTCCCTCAGCTCTTCAGCTCAAGGCTAGTGCTCTACCACTTAAGCCACAGCGCCACTTTCGCTTTTCTGGTGGTTTATTGGAAATAAAAGTCTCGCGGACTTTCCTGCTTGGGTTTGCTTTGAACCACAATCCTCAGACCTCAGCTTCCTTAGTAGCTAGGATTACAGGCATGAGTCATGGGCACCTGGCTAGTTTTCATCAATTTTTAGAACTGATTTGATAAAATTATCTCTAAGTTTTAATGTTGAACAAGAAAATACAAAATGAACTGAATGCAAAAAAGATATTATTTTTGCTTTTTGATACAACGATATAATCCTTTAGGAAGATTGAACTGTACCCAAAACAACAGTTAAAATTTATTAAAACCTTTATCGAACACAGCTACATTACAGAATTAGGAATTCAATTTCAAAAGTCTTTTATTTAGGCATTAACATTAAATGCCTACCACCCTTAATCTAAGGACTGCTGAGAGCTTACACATACATGCTACCCAGGCACAGCACGGTCATCCTGAAGCTCCTGAAGGGAACAGAAGAAATGCCTCCCATATTTTACAATCATAATGTTCAATATAATTATTATTTAAATTCTTTTATAAAATATGTACTTGCAGAAAATAATAAAGTTTTATTTCACTGCAATCTAACTAAAACATGCTTTCCCCCCCCCCAACACTAAGGCAGTGCCATGGAGCCCAACAAATTTAAGTGATACTTCTATCATACACTAGATTGAAATATGAAAAATAAATTTAGTGTAAAATATTCCTATTCAAGGGACTCTTGCCTGGATCTTAATTACCTCAATTTACAAATAATAATACAGAAAAAATTTTGAAGCTATGTTTAAGTTACTCTTTATAATATCTCCTGACAAATATGTAGACTTTCCTTCAGCTTACTCTTCATAATACAGAACACCTGTACCTGTTCTCAACACATCGTATGGGAAAGCTGAGAGCCTTTAGAAAGTTAGTTGGCACTCAAGTTCACCTAAGCAGGACTGCAAAGATGTACTACTAGAAATATTTGAGCTTTTCTCTTACCTCTGTTTCTGTACAATGTGAATATCCCAATTTACCTGTAATAAAAATACAAAAGGTTATTTCCAAAGAACCTGAGGTTTTTAAAACCATTGATAAATATATTCAAGTTACTCAAGTAACTTATGAAAAATGACATCATCAAAATATATACTCTTTACCCAATTTATGTAACTGTAACCCCTCTGTACCTTTTTCTTTTTTTTCTTTTTTTTTTTTATTGTGGGGCCGAACTCTAGGTTTGGGTGCTATCCTTAAGCTCTTCAGCTCAAGGTTAGAGCTCTACTACTTGAGCCACAGCACCACTTCTGGCTTTTTCTGCTTATGTGGTGCTGAGGAATCAAACCCAGGGCCTCGTGCATGCAAGTCAAGAACTCTACCACTGTGCCACCTTCCCAGCCCCCTCTCTACCTTTATAATAAAAATAATTTTTTAAAAGTGCCTAGAATGACCAAATACCTAAAGATCTTGCTCAGAGATTTAATCAAAGGAAAATAAAAAATCTTTTAAAGTCTTGCTTTTTAAATACCCTAAAATGGTTTAAAGGCATTTAGAACATGCTCTAAGAAAACTTTTTAAAGACTCTTGGACTTTATACCAAATATATTCCCATTTGTTTCAAACTATTGTCCATTATAGAGCTGGTTGCTTTTCTTTAATATATGATTAGATAACATCATATAGTTTAGTAATTCTTCCAATAAGGATCACCCAAAGAATAAATAGAACTGGCTGGGTGTGGTGGTACATGCCTTTAACGCCAGCACTCTGGAGGCTCAGGTGAGACGCTCCAGTTCAAGGTCCAGGCCACCCTGAGCTATGTAGCAGTGAGGCATCATGTCTAAAAGCAAATACACACACACACACACACACACACACACACACACACACACACACACACACACACACACAAAACAAACTAGAACTTTAACAACACTTTACTAACCCACATTGTAGTTGGTATATGTACAATTCTGTATTTCTGTCAATTTGAGTAACTAAAACATTTTAAAATAAAAGGGGCTACTTAAAGAGAGAATAATACTTTAACAAAAAGAACTAATAACTCCTGTATAGTCGGTATTACGAAATTCAATTTCCCACATCTCCACTTCTTAAGTGTTGTCATTGTCTTAGGTACCTGCACAGCCTCCCCTCCCCCCGACACTGCCCTCCTCACCGTGCCAGCCTTCCTTTCCCAGTCTCTTACTCCAGGCCGACTCCAGAAGACTGAACTGAGAGCCTCTCATTTACTAGGCAAGTACTCTACCACCACCAGCCTGTGGGGTTTTCTGAGGTATAATATTGTCGCCTTGCCCAGGCTGCCCTCAAGCTCATGGTCCCTCTGCCTCTGCTTCCCATTTAGCTAGATTTACAGATATATGCCACCATATTCAGCTTTTTTTCCTCTTCAAATACTAGAATTCACACACCTTAAGAGTCCACCACTAAAGAAAAATCATGCTTTTTATTTGCCACCCAATTCTTAAAAAAGCTGATATAATTTCTCATCACTATCCTAATATGAAACACTGTTAAAACTTCAGACCAGAGAAACCAGATGCCGGTGGCTCATGCCTGTCTGTAATCCTAGCTACTCCGGAAGCTGAGCTCTAAGGAACAAGGCTTGAAGCTTTATATAGTAAGATTTGATTAACATATAACTTTGATTAATACATGATTTATGCTGGGTGATGGTGGCTCACACCTGTAGTCTTAGCTACTCAGGAAGCTGAGATCTGAGGACTATAGTTCAAAGCCAGCCCTAACAGGAAAGTCTATGAGACTCTTATCTCCAATTATCCACCAAAAAGCCAGAAGTAGAGACATTGCTCAAGTGATAGAATGCTAACCTTGAGCAAAAAAAGCTCAGGAACAGAGCCTATGCACTTAGTTCAGGTCCCAGGACTGGCATGTGCACACATATGTACATATGTGCACACACACACTCAAAATATACATACATATCACATATATTTGTGATACAAAATTACATTAGTATGTCATATATTATTTATATATACTACATATATAGTTATACATTCTGTCCTTTATTCACACTATTAAGCTTTTACTCCTTTAGAATTGGTAATTGAACTAGAAAGGTACTACTGGATAGGAATAGCTCAAATAAAGGCATAGCATACCTCTCAGCAAGCATAACCTGCGTGCCTACTCTGCACAGGAAGAACGGAGGTACCAGAGCAGACTTCACCAGAAGAGAGCAACAACACTAAGAACACATGGATGTACATCTCAATAGGACATATTCTAAAGAAAAGAGGCCACTAGAGTTCAGGTACTAGATTGGTAATTAATTGTAGTCCCCATTTTGCAAATGTTATAGTACTAAGCAAATGATAAACTCAGTGATGAAGAAATCTACAAACCTAACATGGGGGAGGAAGAGGAAAAGCTCTACAGACATATTAACCAGAAACAAGAATTACCCAGCTTCAAAAACCATACATTTGCCAGGCACCAGTGGCTCACACCTGTAATTCTCACTACTCAGGAAACTGAGATCTGAGGATCGCAGTTCAAAGCCAGCCCAGGCAAGAAAGCAAGAAAGTCTGTGAGACTCTTATTTCCAATAAACCACTCAGAAAACAAAGTGGCACTGTGGCTCAAGTGGTAGAGCTCTAGCCTTGAGCTGAATTGCTGAGGGACAGCACCCAGACCCAAAGTTCAAGCCCCACAACTGGATAAAAAAAAAAACAAGCAAAAACAAAAACAAAAACAAACCTACATACATTTCCTAGTTCTGCCCACCAAAAATGGAAGAACCTTATTCTGCAGGAGCATACATAGACCCATTCCCCCTCAACAGGATGGATTCCTCCTGAGATTGACTGACTTCAGGGTTGCACAGGGAAATAACAACAAAAGCCAGAACATCTTTCTTCCACTAGAAAATAATGAAATACTTGAGGAATGATAGGGTGATGTTAAAAGGGCATGAGTCCCTCGAAATTAAATTCCTGTCGATGACTTCTGTTAAGAAATTGAAAATGCTTTCCTGCAAGGATGCCAAAGCTTTTTGTGGAATGTGCAACTGCTCTTGGTTATCCACTGAGAATTCGTGAGTACCTCATGAAACTATGCTAAGGTTATAAGCACAAAGGGTCTGCCACCTACACAACTCTTCCCTCTACATCTCTGCCCATCTGCTGACCCACAAACCAGAAATCCCAATCTCATGACATCAGAGCTTAAAGGAATCATGGGAGTGACCTTGCCCAATTCATTCATTTTACAGACGAGTAATCTGACAGGCTGACTCTGCACATAACCAGAGTGGGTGGCAGGGCTAGAAGGACAGCCAAGGCTCTGAATGCCTTGTCATGAGGGCTGGTGCAATTTTCTTAGCCCACTCATCCATTCCCACTCCCACTGGAGACAGGGGAAGAATATGAAAGAGTGCTGTCCCTGCTAACTAGCTTTTGGGGAAATACATTCCTCCAATACTAACTTAAGTTGGAAACTGCCAGTACAGCACCAAGAGATTTTCATTTGGCCACTTTTGAGTCTTTCTTCAAGGGCTGGCCACCTTGTCTTACAGAACTAAGGAAGTCCTCTCAAACCTAGAATTACCCTGACTCTACATTCTACATTATAAGCTGATGGCAGGCCTTAACATTACAGTTACTGTGAGCTAGTTCTCCCAATTAAGTAATTACTTCACATTAGCTCATACAAAAGATCTGAAATGGTATTTAAACAAAATCATTAAAAAATACTTATGTACTAGAAGGAAAGTAGATTTTCTCAAGAAGCTAGAAGTATGAAAGTTCAGCTCTGTGGGGAGCTTTTGTTTGGTTGTTTTTTTTGTTTGTTTTTGGTGCCAGTATTGGGGCTTGAACTCAGGGCCTAGGTGCTGTCCCTTAGTTTTTCTGTTCAAGGCTGGTGCTCTACCACTTGAACCCCAGCTCCACTTCTAGCTTTTGGGTGGTTCACTGGAGATAAGACTCTCATTGACTTTCCTGCCTGGGCTGGCTTTGCACCATAATCTCATATATCAGCCTCCTGAGTAGCTAGGATTAGAGGCATGAGCCACTGACACCTAGCAGCTCAGTACTTCTTAAAAGGCTTGGGCGGGCTGGGAAGGTGGCTCAGTGGTAGAGCTCTTGCCTTGCATGCATGAGGCCCTGGGTTTGATTCCTCAGCACCACATAAGCAAAAACAAAAAAGTTGGAAGTGGCGCAGTGGCTCAATTGGTAGAGCACTGGCCTTGAGCTGAAGAGCTGAGGGACAGTGCTCAGGCCCAGAGTTCAGGCCCCACAACCGGACCAAAATAAATAAATAAATAAATAAACAAAAGGCCTGGGCATTTTAATACTGCTACATCACCTGAAAGATCTTCTCTTCTCTAAAGATTGGCTAGGTGAGATCCTTATAGCCCATGACAATACCTTTCTATAAACTGATATAAAACTAGCTCAGGTATAAAACAACTGTCATAAAGATTTCACCAAGACTTTCAGTCTTCACTGTCTATAACCAAATAATTCCATTTGGCAGAACAGGAAGTTACCAGAAAGAACATCCTGTGAATGCGCACTGGCAGGCCCACTCCATCTTAGCTGTTCAGGATTTAGTCATTACACACTTGCTGCTCACCTTAGTGAGAGATCACACGTTCTAACAAACCATACACCCTTGCAACAAAAAGTAAAGCAGTGCCGGGTGCCGGTGGCTCACACCTGTAATCCTAGCTACTCAGAGGCTGAGATCGCAGTTCAAAGCCAGCCCGGGCAGGAAAAGTCTGTGAGACTCTTATCTCCAATAAACCACTCAGAAAACAAAGTGGCACTGCGGCTCAAGTGGTAGAGCGCTTGCCTTGAGCTGAAGAGCTAAGGGACAGCCCCCAGGTCCAGATTCAAGCCCCACGACTGACAAAAAAAAAAAAAAAATTAAAGCAGTACTGGAAAAAATATACAAGTTTTCATAGCTAGAATAGTCTTTGGTGTAGAAACTGCACCACAGTGGCCAAACTATCAGTCTCATTATTAGCAGGATTCAAATAAGCTGAATAAACACAAGGCAAAGTATGCTCACCAAAAATTCCTCAATTTTTTTAGCTAAGAATTAGTCTATTTTTTTCTATGTGACCAAACTGTTTAGATTTACTGAACATGTGAAATTATGTTCTTTTTCATGCTAAAATTCAGTGATACCAACAGATGTACCAGTTTATCTACCCTCTTCATTTGTCCCATCATTTTTTAATTTGGGGGAAGGGGTTGAACTCAGGGCCTCTCACTTACAAGGCAGGTGCTTGACCATTTCAGCCATTCCCACAGCCTTTTCTTGCTTTAGTTATTTTTCATGTAATCTCTCCTGTTTGCCAGTGAGTTGGAGAGCCTGGATTGAGGTCCTTTACATTTGCATTTACAGACCCTGGATCACAAGTATGTGTCCCTATACCAGCTTACTGACTGAGATGGGTCTCACTAACATTTTACTCAAGCTGGTTTGGAACCATGATTATCCATCCTGCTCTCAGCCTCCTGCATAACTGGGATGATGGGCATGAGCCACCATACCATAAATATTGATTGAATAGTTGCCTGGTCTATAAATATTGACGGAATAACTACTCAATACTGTTGACTGGCAATGACAATATGCCGTGAGCAAGACTGGCATGGCCCTTTCCCCACAGTACTACATTTTAGGCAACACAAACCAGAAAAAGCAAACAAAATAATGACAAGTGGTAACACATGTAACTATGGATGCAAAATAAGAGAGAAAGAAAATACAATGTCCCAATTAGGGTAGCCAGGTAAGACTCCTTGAGAATAATTTTTTTAAGACCTTGAATTTGAGTAGAAGTGACTACAGGGCTGAGGAAGAGCCTGTTACAGAAGTGGGAACGGGGAGGCAGTCAGTGCTGAGTTTGGGAAATTCAGAGGGCTGACAACACAGTCTGCATTTGAAAAGACAAGCAGGACTTGTGAGGGCAGCCCAAGGTTTACAAGTCTGCATGTGACTTTAATCACCAAGAGAAGCTACTAAGGGATGCTAAAGTTAGGCAAGAGAATGAGCTGACTCCAGGTCTATTTCCAGTGAAAGCACCAGCCATCAAGAAGCTACTGTCATCATTCTGGAAAATAAGCAGGGGGCTGGCCCATGGTTGAAGCAGGTATGAGGAAGGAAAAGAAGACTTTTGAAGAGATAATTTGGAGATTGAATAAACAGACTACGCTATTGAACAGGGTATGAATAAAGAATGGCATCCTGTACAATCTGTATTTCAAGAATAGTATTCTCGGGGCTGGGAAGGTGGCTCAGTGGTAGAGTGCTTGCCTTGCATGCCAGAGGCCCTGGGTTCAATTCCTCAGCACCACATAAGCAAAAAGAAAAAAGCCGGAAGTGGCGCTGTGGCTCAAGTGGTAGAGCACTAGCCTTGAACAGCGGCCAGGCCCAGATTTCAGGCCCCACAACCAGACCCGAAAAAAAAAAGAATAGTATTCTCTCAGAATTCTCTATTCTTCAAACTCATCCACAAGTACCAGATTAAGAACTGACATTTTGGGGCCAGGAAGGTGGCTCAGTGGTACAATGCTTGCCTTGCATGCCTGAGGCCCTGGGTTCGATTCCCCAGCACCACATAAGCAATAAGAAAAAAGCCAGAAGTGGTGCTGTGGCTCAAGTGGTAGAGTGCTAGCCTTGAGCTGAAGAACTGAGGGACAGCGCCCAGGCCCAGAGTTCAGGCCCCATGACCGGACCCCCCAAAAAAAAAAGAACTGACATTTTTATTTAAACAAAAGTATATAAAGTAGGCTTTTGAGATAATGGGTTATGTTATTACTACAAACAAAAGTATATCATTTTTGAACAGTTGCCAGGCTGCAATTTAGCAATAATAATAACAATAATAATAAATAATCCAGGGCTGAAGGTACTGCTCAAGTGGTAATGTGCCTACTGTGAACAAGCAAGCTGAACAAAGATGAAGCCCTGAGTTCAAATCCCAGTACTGCCACTCCCTGAAAAAAATCCAGCAGCCTATTGACATCTGAATTTCCAAAACATCCTGGTAATTGATGATTTGAAAACCATGAACAGTATCTTTATTCCATTAACATGATACATAAACTTACATGTTCATATAGCAAAAGTCTCTAAGCTGATAGCTCCCACTTGCAAACCTAGCTACTTTGGAGACTGAGATTGGGAGGATTATGGTTCAAAGACAGCTCAGAAAGAAAATTCTGTGAGATCTCCTTCTCAACAGATACCTGGATGCAGTGGTGTATGCCTGTTATCCCAGAATAGATGTCTGGGAAGTGAGAGCCTACCTCAAAAAGCAACCCACAGAAAACAGGGCTAGAGGCTAGCAAGAGTGAGGTCCTAAAATCAAGACCAACACCAGCACTAAAACAAACAGTACAGGCTAGAAGATGGCTCAGCAACAGAGCCTTTGCCTAGCAAGCATGAGGTCCTGAGTTAAAAGAATAAAAAAAAGTTCTATGAGAGACTAATATTCCTATGCCTTAGGTATGTAATAAATTTTGTATGTTATTTTTTTCTGTTAAACAAAATTTCTATAGAGAAACAGAATATAATCTTTCATATTTGAGGGGAGTGTGTGTGTTGTGGAGGTGGGAGGGAAGGGATGGTAAGGGAAAAAGAAAGGAGGAGGCAACAATGCTTGATAAGAAATGTACTCATGGGGCTGGGGAGGTGGCTCAGTGGTAGAGTGCTTGCCTTGCATGCCTGAGGCCCTGGGTTCGATTCCTCAGCACCACATAACCAAAAAAAAAAAAAAAAAAGAAATGTACTCATTAAATTATGTAATCAGTTAATCACAATAAAAAAAAAAAGAACCTCAGGGAAGGGAGAGAGGGAAGAGATGGTAGGGGGAAAACAACGGAGGGGGTAACAATGTTCAAGAGGAAGTGTACTCATTACCTCACTCATGTAACTGTAACCCTCTGTATAGTATCTTTACAATAAAAAAAAAAAAGCTGAAAAAAAAAAGACCATACTGGGTAATAGAGACCAAAGCAGGGCCTAATACCTTTCACAAATCTACTTTTTTATCACAAATATTTCAACCACTCTAGGAGAAAAAGAAGAAAAGCAAGGGTAAGAAAGGATTCATAGGGTATGAAGACTAATGATCCTTCTGGAGCTGTATTTCTAGGGCCTTCCCATATGCTTTAGGGTGTGCAGTGAGTTCCTGTGATTTCATGCTGTCTCAGTATGCACTGTACTATAAGCTGGATTTATACTTGAAGTTAGGCACAGTCACCTTAGACACAAGCTCCAGTTCTTTCTGACTTGTTTCTCAGTGTGATGATGCAGATATCTGCCTAGACATTGTTCCCTGGAAACCTCCTCCTTATGGGTCAGCCAGATGTAGTCAAGAGTGGGCTGCTGACTCCAACACCCTGTATGGACTGTGCAGATATATATGTCTACTTTATCAATGGCCAGGCATAGTAGCAATCCCAACGCCTGGAGATAGAGACAGGAAGACTGCAAGTTTAAGGGTAGCTTGGGAGCCAGGTGCTGGTGGCTCACACCTGTAATCCTAACTACTCAGGTGGCTGAGATCTGAGGATGGCGGTTCAAAGCCAGCCAGGCAAGAAAGTCTATGAGACTCTTATCTCCAATAAACTACCAGAAAACTGGCGCTGTGGCTCAAGTGGTATAACACTCACCTTGAGCTGAAGAGATGAAGGACAGAGCCAAGGCCCAGAGTTCAAGCCCCATGACCGGATTTAAAAATTTTAAAAAAAAAGGGTAGCTTGGGCTACATAGTGGGTTTGAGGTCACACAATTAAAATTCTCCATGGGAGGCCTATTTGGATAATACCTGTACTTCCCTTCTTCTGACTGTGAACCTTGACCTGTATTCACGTGGCCTCAAGATGTATATAAATAATAAAAGCCTTATTTCCAAAAAAAAAAGAAATGTACTCATTACCTTGCTCATGTAATTGTAACCCCTCTGTACAGTATTTTCACAATAAAAAAAACATTTAAAATTTTCATATTTAATAGTCTCATATATATATGTATGTATGTGTGAATATATATGTGCATATGTGTGTGTGTGCAAGCAGTTTAGATTAACCCAGGACCCCAGCAGCTCATGCCTGTAATCCTATCTACTCAGGAGGCTGAGAGCTGAAGATAGCAGTTCAAGCCAGCTTGGGCAGGAAAGTCCATGAGCTTCTTATCTCCAATAAACTACTCAGAAAAAGCCAGAAATGATGCTATGGCTCAAGTGGTACAGCACTAGCCTTGAGCAAAAAAAGTTCAGGGACAATGCCCAAGCCCAGAATTCAAATCCCATGACCAGCAAGTAAAAAAAAGCAGTTTATATTTTGAAATAAAAAATGCCTATATCATAGGAAGATTTTGAAATTTAACTCATTTTTGTATTTATTAAGATCTTTAAAAAGCTTTAAGCTGGAGCCGGGCACCAGTGGCCATGTCTGTAATCCTAGCTACTCAGGAGGCTGAGATCTGAGAATTGTGGTTCAAAGCCAGCCCAAGCAGGAAAGTCCATGAGACTCTTAATCTCCAATTAACCACCAGAAAACTGGAAGTGGTGCTGTAGCTCAAGTGGTAAGAGTGCTCACCTTGAGTTGAAGAGCTGAGGGACAGTGCTCAGGCCCAGAGTTCAAGCCATACAACCAATTAAAAAAGAAAAAAAAAAGTCAAAGCATCCTTTTATCATCTGAAACACTATAGTCTACTAATCCTGCACCAAATGTACTAAAGTCACCTATCACAAAGGCTAAAGAACAGAATCCTTAAGACAATGTCACCAGAAGTAGTGACAACAGGGAATAAATGAAAGGGGAAAAAAAGAAAAAGAAAAATAACTGAAAACAGTACAATTAAATACCTCATTTCCATTTCTTGAGGTTCATTTCAATAAGCATCATTTTATATGGTCATATGCACATAGCTATTGAACCACTGTGATTATTACAAAGGAGGGAAACCATGCAGCCTCTGTTTCTTTGGGTCTGACTTACTTTTCTTAATATAATTTTTTCCAAGACTTTCCATTTCTTTACAAATGGGACACGATCATTCTTTCTGATGGAAGCACAGAATTCCATTGTGTATATATACCACATTTTCTTGATCCATTCATCTACTGAGGGGCATCTGGGTTGGTTCCCTATCTTACCTATGGTAAATATTGCTGCAATGAACATGGTTGTGCTGGTGGCTTTAGTGTAGGCTGGTCTGTGGTCATTTGGGTAAATGCCTAGAAGTGGGATTGCTGGGTCCTAGGTAAGCTCTATGTTTAGTCTTTTGAGGGACCTCCATACTGCTTTTCAGAGTAGCCGAACAAGTTTACACTCCCAACAGTGCACTCCCAACAGTGCAGTAGCGTTCCCTTTAGCCACATCCTCACCAGCATTTGTTATTGTTAATTTTCTTGATAATGGCCATTCTAACTGGGGTGAGGTGGAATCTCAAATGTTGTTTTGATTTGCATTTCTTTTATGGCCAGAGATGTTGAGTGCTTCTTCATATGTCTATTGGCTATTCTTATTTCCTCTCCAGAGAAATCTGTTTTTAATTCTTTAGCCCACTTATTGATGGGATGGTTGTTTCTTTGAGGATTTTTTTATTGGAGGGTTTAATTTTTTGAGCTCTAGGTATATTTTTTATATGAGACCCTTGTCTGTTGTATAGTTAGTGAAGATCTTCTCCCAATCTGTGGGCTTTCTATTTATCTTGCTAATTCTGTCCTTTGTCGTGCAGAAACTCTTCTGTTTAATGCAACCTCATTTATCTTTCTTTGATTTGTTGTGTTTCTGGATCTTTACTTAGGAAGTTTCGACCTATACCAAGCAGCCCTAGAATTTACCCTATCCCTTTCTGTTATATTTTCAGGGTATCTGCTCTTACATTGAGGAATTTTCTTCAGGTTACCTTTTACTTCTTCATGTTACCTTCTACTGATCAACTGACAAGAGTCCAATCTCTAGTAAATACTGGAAATTGGGAGACATGACTAAGGCTATGGTTCTAGAATTAGTCTGCTAACTTCAAATTCGGTGATAGATCACTGTGTTTAGTTCAATCTGCATGTATTTAATTTGCACACTAAAATGGCCCATCTCCTAACAGACTTTATTATTTTTGCTCACTTTGGCTGAGAGTCTGATAATGCTACAAAATAAAGAATTTTAACTTAAAGGTCCTAAGTTAGAGTTACACAGTTTTTACAAGTGATTATTACACCCACATTATCAACACTAAAATCCATACAATTATGAACTTCAAGGTTCACATTCAGTCTTTGTGTATTGTTTTTTTAACAAATGCTTCTATTACTGTAGTCTCATGCATAATAATTTCGTCACCCTAAAGATTCTCTATACTCCTGTTCTCCCCCTTCCTCAACCATAACCACTATCCCTTTACTGTCTCCATAGCTTTGCCTTTCCCAGGACATCATGTAGTTACAAGACCGGCTTCTATCTCTTCATAATATATACTTAAGTTCTTCTACATCTTTTATGGCTAAGATTAGTCTTTCTAGATTGAATAATATTCTGTCATTTGACTAAGCCAGTTTATTTATGCATTTGTTTTCAGAACAATATCTTCATTGCTTTCAAGTTTTGCAATTACAGAGGAAACTGCTATTAAAAAAAAGAGAGAGAGAGAGAGACAAGGTCTCTGGGACCAGATGTTTGGGGTTTGAATCCCAAGTGGGTTGCTACTTAAACTTAAGAAAAGGCCTCTTAAAAGTTTTCCATTTGGCATGGGAAGGTGGCTCAGTGATAAAGAGCTTGCCTTGCAAGCATGAGGCCCTGGGTTCGATTCCTCAGCACCACATAAACAAAAAAAAGAGCCGGAAATGGCACTGTGGCTCAAGTGGTAGAGCGCTAGCCTTGAGCTGAAGAGCTGAGGGATAGTGCCCAGGCCCAGAGTTCAGGCCCCACACCGGACCCCCCCCCCAAAAAAAAGAAAAAGTTTTCCATTTGTGAGATGAAAAGTAATACCACCTGCCTCATTCTCATTGTGAGGATCAAAATGATAATCAATGCCAACTGCTTAGCCTGTTATTCGATGAGCACCACACTGGATAAATATTAATCCATTATCTTCAGATCTTTAAACCTTCTTACAAAAGAGCTAAGTCAAAAAAGATTCTTCTTCGTGGGCACCAATAGTCAACACCTGTAATCCTAGCTACTTAGGAAAGTCCATGAGACTCTTATCTCCAATTAACCACCAGAAAACCAGAAGTGGAGTTGTGGCTCAAAGTAGTAGCGTGCTAGCCTTGAGTGAAAAACCCAGGCCCTGAGTTCAAGCCCTATGACCCCACACACACACACACACACACACCACACACACACACACACACACACACACACACACACACACAAAGGTAACAGTAGAACTGGTACTAAAGTGGCAGAGCACCAGCCTTGAGGAAAAAAGCTTATAGATGGCATCCAGGCCCTGAGTTCAAACCACAGTACTGGCAGAAATTGAAAACAAACAACAACAACAACAAAAAAAAACCCTAACCTCTTCTTTTCCAAACCTGAGAAGCATAAGTAAACACATCACTTGGCCTCTCACAGGTCTGATATCATCTTCCTAGGTCCCCACTACAAAACCCATCACTCAGCTTTCAGAAAGTCCCAGGAGTCTCCTGCCTCTGAACCTCCTGCATAATTCTGAGGGCAGAGCATGGATGAAGCATCACAAACACATTCAGCTTTCCTCCAGATAAGAATAGGCCACAAGGAGGAGTCACTGAGACCTCCTCTCTCTTGGTTCCTCTCATTCTTTCAGTATCTTCCTCCCAGTGGTCTAGTGGTCATCTTTTACAGCCTATGAACCCCAGGGGTCTTACCTGTCCCCTCAAGTTCTTCAGCCAGAATTAATGGAATTCTTAAGAATGATGCCAATTATTGCCATTTTCTTCCACCTCCTTACACGGAGTAACTCTGGGTGAAATTTTCATTTAAATGTTCTGAGTTTTTTTGTTGTTGTTCGGGCTTTTTTGCAAGGATCCCAACTTTGAGGAAAACTACTCTTAACATCTTCATCAGAAATGTATTTTTAAAAAAAGACAAAAGACATCTATACAACTCCCCTGGACATTTCTAAAATCACACAGTATTCAAACTAACCCCCAAAATGCCCTTTAAAATTCTAAGAAATTAAGTTATTATTCATAAGCTTTCTCGTTAATACTTAAAGTCGATCCATACTTATTTTATATGCAACATGCTGGTCTGAAGCCCAGACCTGAGAATCATGGCACAAACCCTCTCATTTTTACAGCTAAGGAAGCTCAAACTCTGAAGAATAAAATGAGTCATCAAAGGTTACGGTCTATTACCCTATGCCCAGGCTGCTAACCCTGCCCAGCCACCTTGGACTTTCTGGGTTCAGTAACGGTGAAAACAGAGCCAATGGGTATCCTCAACTAAAACTAAGGCTCAGGACTCGGAGCCATGTTTCGGAATACTAAAACAAATTTGGCTAAGTACCATTTTGATTTACTGACTCTTGTTCTTGACTAATAAATAAGAGAAAAGGGCAAAAAAAAACTGGACTTAAGCTTCACACTCTCTTTTAAAAAGGGGGGGGGCCTGGGACGGTGGCTCAGTGGTAGAGTGCTTGCCTAGCATGCATGAGGCCCTGGGTTCGATTCCTCAGCACCATGTAAGCAGAAAAAGCTGGAAGTGGCACTTTGGTTTAAGTGGTAGGGCGCTAGCCTTGAGCTGAAGAGCTGAGGGACAGTGCTCAGGCCCAGAGTTCAGGCCCCATGACCAACAAAAACAAACAAACAAAAAAAGGAATCTCTTGAATAATCAATGTGTACTTGTAGACTGAAACACCTTGGCAAGAATTTGGAGCATAGTCTGGCCATTTCAAATAAGTAGAGAAACCTGAAGAGGCATAGATACATTATATGTTTGCCTGTATAACACTGTTTCTCTTATAGATAACTGATTCTGACTGAGTTTCTGGTGCAAGACATAACTTCTAATTTTTTAATAAGTTTTTTAATTGTGAAAATACCGTATAGAGGGGTTACAATTACATGAGCAAGGTAATGAGTACATTTCTTATCAAGCATTGATGTCTCCTCCTTTGTTTTTCCCCTACCATCCCTGCCACAACTTTTAATTTTAATGCTGCTCACTTCTTCATTCATGGAATGCATTTGCCTGAGCTTGTATCTACTTCATTTTTTGTATCTACTTCATTTGTATCCTCTGCATCATGAACTTACCTTTAAAACAAACAAAAACAAACTACCAAATACAAGTCCTTGAGTTCAAACTGCAGTGTAACCTTACAAGATAGAAGGGGAAGTGAGGGAGGAAGAAAAAAAAGAAAGAAAGAAAGAAAACCTTAGCTTTTTATTGCTGGTCACCTTCCCAAATACTGGAGTCCCCACCACCAGACCTGATCTCTCCAGCGCAGACCAATTCCTGGCTGTTACAGATACTATCAGCACCTTCTGGCTGTCTGCGGAGGCTGAAGCTGCCTGCTTTGTGGACTAACATCATGACTTCTGCCCCTTCCATGAAGTTAGGTGTCACCAACAAAAACATCACCCCAAATCTAGGAATAAGTGTGGTTCAGACCCTGCCAACCTACTCTATGGTACTATTTTTAAAATCTAAGTTTTAAAAGCAGGTGTTCTTAATTACTAGCATTTTTCTATTCAGCAACCTTAATACTGCCTCACAGAAATACTAGTATTATCCACTGAAAAACAATTACTTTAGCATAACTTTTCTCAATATAAGTACCTACCTTTGTCTCTTTTATGTAATTTGGCAACAGTGCAAGCTTGTAAAGCAACTGCCAACTTATAAAGCAAATACGTTTCACCTCTTATGTTAAATCTACCTGACTGCCAATGACTATCTAAAACACAATTTTCAGAAAAGTTCAGGCAAATAAAAGGGGAAGTATACACCAGAGATAGTTAGCAGTGTTAGCCACAGCAATGGGCCATAGTGCTGACAGTCCTGTTAGAGGACAGACATCCTGGAATCTGTGGTACCGCTTGTAAACCACACAGATGGGGGTTAAAGTTTTCTCTACTGATAGTATTTCAAATATTGCTGAAATGTCACAAAACCTCCAAAGTATACTGTGATCCTAAGTACTGTGTTAATTCTTTCAAGAACTAGGAGAACTTGTAGGGGAACAGTCCCAAGTCAAATCATGCAGCCAAAGATCTGGTAACAGTGAAAACCTTGAATGTCCCAGTTTTCCCTTTCAATGGGGAAGTTCAGGTTTTCACACACTCCATCCATCCTCTGCACATTCCTAGTGCCCTCACCCACTACAACAGGAGCTTCTCTCCACCTTTAGATACAACACAATCCTGCCATCCAATAGCCTCGATCAAGATATGCATAGATCTGCTTCTAGCTACAAACCCCACGTAGGCTGGGCTGGGGTGATACAGCCTTGCCTTGCATACCCAAAGGCGTGAAACACTGCAAACAGTGTTTTTGCATGTATTAGTTGAACACTATTCCATCACCCATACACAATACTTTGATCAAATGCTCCCCTTTATTATTATTATGCTACCTCCCACCTTTTAAAAATAATGTGTAGCATGTTTCATTATTCTATCTTAGACATGAGTGTGAGGTGCTTTAATAATATTCTACCCCTTCTCACTATTTTCACTGGCCCCAGTCCAGTGCTTCCTACCTTTTATCATTCTCTCACTCCATTTACACTTGTGTTTTTGTTCTGTTTTGAGCTCTAGATTCTTTTTTTTAATTGAGATTAGGTGATTGAATAAATTTCACATATTTCAGAGTATTGTGGAATAGTGATACTTAAAGTCACAAACACATTTTAACCTTCACAAGACAAATTGTCATGATCATAGTCTATAAAGTTTGTGAATTCTATGAGCTTTGACAATTATTTCTTCCACATCAGGTGATATTTACATTTCTTTCCTTTTGCTTAGTGTCAGCTGTTCCCTCTTTCCCTCATTCCTCCCCTCCGATGGCTGTCTTTGGGTTGCTTAGTTCATTTTCATCTATGTCCAGTGCAGCTGATGGGGTATGGCTCAAGTGGCAGAGTATGTAGCAGGTGCAAGGCACAGAGTTCAAATCTCAGTATATGGGTGGGGACCTCAGCAAGGCAAAATGGCTTACCTGAGGTTATAACTAAGCAATAAGCCTCCAAGCCAAGAATCCAAACCATGTCTGGTAACCAATTCCTATACTCTTCCCATGGTACCACCTAACATTAAACAACTGATTCTGCAATTACCTGGAAGAGCAAGAGAACGCAGGAGGCGTCAACATGACTGTATAGGAAAAGTATTTTCCAGGGCAACTTAATTTCCATAAAGCCTAAGTCAGTACCTTCCCATCCTAACCTACCCTCCTGCCTTCCCAATCACTCAGGCAGGGAGTCTGAGAACCTGTAAGGGATCCTTCCTGTTTCTTCCCACATGTCAAACACTAAATAGCCACAGCATATTCCATTTCCCAAATCATTCTCAATCTGACTCTTTCAATCCATTCCTACTGCTGTTGCAACCCTCCATCATGCCTTGTCTGAACAGCCACAATATTCCTAGTTTAGCAACTCAAAGGCCAGTAAGATCTAAAGACAATATGAAATGCCACATGGTGTCTTTGCCCCCAATTTCACCCAGTTCAATACACTGTCTACAAGCCTGAATAGTTATCTTTCTAAAAGTAATCTATTTACATCATTTTCTGATTGAAATTCTTTTCAGGACTCCCCACTGCCTACCCACCCCTTATACAATGTCAACAGTGTGGCACAGCGTCCTTCATAATCTAACTCCAGCCAGAGTCCCTACCAGCCTGTCTCACCCCCGCCACGCCCACACATCCCATGCTCACGGCATAGTCAACACCCACTGCAGGGTAGACAAACAGGTTTAACCTCACATGCCAAGTCTATGTAATTGGTAGTGGCTGCCTGAAGCATCCTGTTGAGAACTCAAAGTTTGCTTATGAGTTTAGCAGCAAAAATGTCATGACTGATTAGCAAGCAATGTCTGCTTTCGGTATGGGTAAGTGGGTGGCACAAACGCCACACTGAGCATCCATCATGTGTGTGGTATGACGTCTTCTAGATACTCTGTGATGGCCAAACCTTTCTATTTAGATGCTTCTGCCTCACATTGCTGTTTCTTTTCCCACATTGCTGTTCCTTTCTGAAACTAAATTGCCATGTGATATTGCCTATCAAAGTCAGCCACTCTTTTCCCTGGGCTCATACAGTGTTCTATACATGTTTCTGTTTTTGTGAAATTATTGCACTGTGTTGCAGTACTAAGGTTGTGCCTCTTTGAGCTTCTCATAGGTATGTAAGCCACTCATCCCTCTTTGTATCTTCAATCTAGCACAGTAAACTTGTTAAGCATTCAAATACTGGTGAAATGAATAAGAGAAATCATGTCACAAAAATTCCTCTAACACAGTATTTTCACTAAAAATCCAGAAAGATGTGGGCCACACCTGGGACAGGCAGCCTTTGGGGCATATTAAAGGCATCCTACCACATTTTGTCAACTGTATCTATGGTTATATCTCATAAATACAAGATATTGGGGGATATATTTGATAGAAATTTGTCTTCTGAGAATATTGAGGATAGAAGTGAAAACAGGTAATATATGAGGAAAAGACACTGTCCTAATTTGTGTTTAAAAAAAAAAAGGTACATTAGCACAAGCAGCATAAAAACAGTCAAGAGTCACAGGTTTCAGAAGCTCAGTAAATATAGCTCTGATGTTCTTATTAGAAGTAAAACACTTCTAGCCAGGCACCAGTGGCTCACGCCTGTAATCCTAGCTACTCTGAAGATCATGGTTCAAAGCCATGGTGGGCAGGAAAGTCTGTGAAACTCTTATCTCCAATAAACCACCAGAAAACCAGAAGTGGTGCTGTGGCTCAACTGGTAGAGTGCTTACCTTGAGCTGAAGAGCTGAGAGACAGTGCCCAAACCCAGAGTTCAAGTCCCACAATCAACAAAAGAAAAAAAAGAAATATAACACTTCTACCCATCTGAAACTATTTAAAATGTTGGGCTCTTAGGTGACAAGTATTTAGATTTTGTGAGAGTATATAATTGTATATCCTCATGGAGCATAAAGTGGCATTTCAATACACATATACATTGTGGAATAAGTTATATCTATCATTCTAAAATGTATCTTTTCTTTATGTAAAAGTCCTTAAAACTCTTTATGTTATTTGAAAGATGTATTATTATTTACTATAGTCATCTAAATTTGTACTGAAGTCTCAAACTGACTTTGTAATTTTAAAAGTTTGTGAGGTACAATCACTTTGGAAAACATTGGCAAAAACAACATCTATTAGAATGAACTAACAATTGCAAATTACAGTATAGGTTCAACACAAATGCTGTATTTAACTACTAAAGCACACACTTGACAGTGCTTATAACAGCATTATTCATAATATCCAATGACTGCATATCCAAAACCCAAATATCCATGTAGAGTAGAATGGGTTAATTCAGTATATTCATACAATGGAATATGATCCTAAAGTCTAAATAAACTATGCAACCATGGTATAGAAGCAGGCTTTTCTGGATGCTAATGATATTCTGTTCTTTCTAGTGACACAAGTATACTCTCATTTGTGAAAAGTCATCATTTATGATTTATGTACTTTTCTGCATACATTTTAATTAAAACTTGTTTTAAGAGTAGTAGTATATGCTATGCTCAAGAGATGAAGACAGAAGGGGCTGGGAAGGTGGCTCAGTGGAAGAGCGCTTGCCTTGCATGCCTGAGGCCCTGGGTTCGATTCCCCAGCACCACATAAGCAAAAGGAAAAAAGCCGAAAGTGGCGCTATGGCTCAAGTGGTAGAGCGCTAGCCTCGAGCTGAAGAGCTGAGGGACAGCGCACAGGCCCAGAGTTCAGGCCCCACGACCGGACCCCCCCAAAAAAAGAGAGAGAGATGAAGACAGAAGACCTAAACCAAGCCCAGGCTATCTAACAAGACTGGGCGGGGGGAGGGAAAAAATATCTAAAAATCAATAGTGGCAATAATTGTACATTACTGTAGATGTAATTAATGCTATGAAATCAAGAGGTTAAAACTGCAACCTCTTTACGTATATCTTACCAAAAACAACAACAAGGGGAAAATGATCAAATGTAAACAAGAATTTCACTAAGAAATATCTTCATAACCAATAAAGAAGATAATCAATCTAATTAGCCATCAGAAAAATACAAATTAGGACTATATTGAGCCAGTAACTCATGCTTGTAATTCTAGCTACTCAGGAGGCTGAGATCTGAAGATTGTGGTTCAAAGCCATCCCAGGCAAGAAAGTCCATGAGACTCTCATCTCCAATGAACCAAGTCAGAAATGGAGTTATGGCTTAAGTGGTAGAGTGTGAAGACTTGGGCACAAAAATTCAGGGACAGCACCAGACCCCCAGTTCAAGCCTCAGGACCAGTACACAAACATGCACGCATGCACGCACACATGTTCATATGCACACACACACACACACAATTAAAATTACAATAAAAATAATAAAACAATTCCAGTAGCAACACATAACACACTCAGTTCTTCAATCTTGATTCATATCATTCTCCAATTCAAGGATCCAGAGCTCCTTAGAGATACGGCTAGTTCTAGGGCTGGGCAGGAAATACACATGATGAGTTTGTAGTGCCAGAAAGCAAGGATGTATTCCACTAAAGGATGTCTATGTCAAAGGGAATAGTGGCCCACCAAAGGAGTGCCCCAATGGCCACAGCTGGAGAAAAAAAAACTTAAGCAATTGAAGAATGTGAAGTGGATAGCCACCAAAGTATAAAATACCTGCAAGTCCAGACTGATAAAAATAAATAGGCAGATTAGAAAAAAGGACAAATCTTCCTTACAGAAGAATTGCAAATGGGGGTATTTATGCATGATGGAGCTGATCTGACTGCCTGGACTCCATGACTGAAAGCTGGAGAAAGCAACACAATTCTAACCAAGAGTACAGAAAAGGGGAAAATAGTAACTTTTAATGGAGAAATCTGGTAAAGGCTGTCTTCACCAAGGACCCAGGTGACACATCACGCTGGATACAGTGTGCACCCCAATGTGATGTGATGAGAAGAGCCTTCACTTTTCTGGTAATCATACCCCAAACTCAGAAACATCAGGCAAACACAAATAGACTTTTCACAAAACATATGACCAGTATTCCTCAAGATTTCGGTTGTGAAATGGTTTTTGCATATTTCTGTAGAAATACACAAAAGAGGACATTAACAGAAATACTGAGGAATTCCAAAAGTTGCTGGGGATAGTGACTCATATGTATAATTCTAGCTACTTGGGAGACTGAGATTGAGAGGATAATGGTTTGAGGCTACTCAGAAAAGTCCAAAAGACTCCATCTCAAAAAAAAAAAAAAAGGTTTTTTAAAGATTTTCATGACAAGCACTGGTGGCTCAAGCCTGTAATCCTAGCTACTTAGGAGGCTGAAATCTGAGGATCACAGTTCACAGCCAGCCCAGGAAGAGTCCGCAAGACTCTACCTCCAATTAAACACCAAAAAGCTGGAAGTAAAGCAGTGGTAGCTCAAACAGTAGGGCGCCAGCATTGAGTGAAAAAAGCTAAAAGCCAGCAAGTAGGTCCCAAGTTCAAGCCCCAGTACTAGCAGCCACGCACATGCACACACACGCATGCACCTACAAACACAAACACAGTGTTTTGACCATTTCTTTTCCCTAAATATTCTGGCTCTTTAAATTCAAACAGAATAGTAGTCCACAGTCATTTTCCTCACCAAATGATCATGAACCTTGCTGAGATGCTTGACTGATCACATCCTCTTTCCAACCCCTACACCTAGAAGCCATGTTCAAGGGACCCCAGTATTAGTATGCATATAGCCTTCATTAATCTGCCTAGAAAACTTAACTCATTACCAACCTTAAGATTATTTAAAATAAAAATGCGGCCATCATATTTTAAGTATTGGTTATAAATCTAAAATGAATAGTCCATCAAAAAACTGAACGAAAAGTTTGAAGTGATTACTGTCAGATGGGTATTTTAATTACTAGAGGACTAATGAGTCTAATCACTAATATTCCGCCACTAACAGTCCTTTGTGACATCTCAGAAAAATCAATGTTCTAATCTTATGACTATCTAGGACATCTCCTAAATTTCATCAGTCACCACTTTCTAAAGATACCAAAATGTGAGCGGAATGCCAGTGGGTCAAGCTGGTGAGGCTTCACAGGGCTCACATGCTTGTGATACCTCAGTCACCGGGGTGTGAAGGGGAAACTTCATTAAACTGGACCTAATAAACCTTCCTCACGGTAATGTCCATCACAACCATACTGCATAAACATTGGGGAAAATCAAGTGCTAAGCCAACTACAAAGAAACATAAATCCTCTAGATTCCAAGCCCTAAGTTCAAGCTCCAGGACCAGCACCAAAAATGAATAAATAAATAAAAGTAAATTGTGGCCTGGGAGGGTGGCAGAGCTCTTGTCTAGCATGCACAAAACCATGGATTTACCCCAATACCAAAAAAGAATAGAGGAACTTTAAAAAGGTAAAAAATTCAGTTACTACTATATCCAGTCCCCAAACAAGCCAGTAAAAGCAAGTAAAGTGCTCTTTCTTTTCCTGGGCTGAGATGGAGTGATAGTGGTGGTGGTGGTGAGGGTCAATGTCACTCACTTGAATGAATAGCAGTAGACAGATTCATTGGCTTCAGGACTGAGCCAAATCCACTTCACACTGAACACAGACATGGCACCACCCATCATCTGCTAGACCAGTTCTCAACCAGGATAATTTTGCATGGTCCAGATGGCAAGGTCTGAAGACTTTTTATTCTCATGATTGAAGGAGGGGTTTACTGGCATCCAGCCATAGAAGCCTGCAATGCTGAGATTTGAGGTACCACATAGGACAGCCCCACAACAAAGAAGTATTGAGCCAAAAATGTCAGTCAAGCCATAGTTGAGAAACCATGACCTGGACATCTGTCCTGATTCAGAATTAAGATACCATGGTGGCGCTATGGTTGTATGACAAAGGACCATAGGATAAAAAGGTCAATAAAGTATTTGTCACTTTACATTTCTTACCGAATTTACACCTTGCCCAGATTTTAAGTTCCCTAACCAAAAGGATAGTACCCTACCACTTTGAGCCTCAATGACACTTCCAGTTTCTTGGTGGCTAACTGGAGATAAGAGTTTCACTGCCTTTCTGGCCTGGGCTTGATTTTGAAAGGCAATCCTCAGATCTCAACCTCCAGAGTAGCTAGGATTACAAGCATGCACCACTGGCACCCGGCCAATCTATCACTCTTACCTAAGCAACACACTAAAGTTTAAGACATATAATCATGAGATTTGTTCTTTCTGGAAGCAACCATTCCCAGTGATGCTTCAAAAAGTGAGCTGCACACAAATTCTTTTCCTCTTGAAACAGCTAGGGGCTGGGAAGGTGGCTCAGTGGTAGAGTGCTTGCCTCGCATGCATGAGGCCCTGGGTTCGAATCCTCAGCATCACATAAGCAGAAAAGGCAGGAAGTGGCACTGTGGTTCAAGTGGTAGAGTGCTAGCCCTGGGCTGAAGTGCTCAGGGACAGTGCCCAGGCCGAGTTCAGGCCCCATGAACGACAATAAAACACCCTGACACTGCTTCCCTTCATTTTAAAAAGGTGTCTTCCCATGCCATCTTAAAATACTATAAACAAGCAAAACACCAAGTACTTCCCACTATTCTATCCAATACACAAACACAAAACAGATCGAATCTGAAGACCATTTGAAATAAAAATTATTTCAAAAGAATCCTTAAAAGGCTGGCTTTACTTACATATCAGACAATGTACACATTTACCAATTTAATGGGATATCACCTGATATCCCATTAAAGAGAAAATGTTTAAGTTTTCTATGTATCCCTTCAAAAAGTAAAAACAACACAAAGGCGATTAACTTAAAAAGAAACGTACAGATGTCTGGTGGAATAAAAACATAATCTTGAACGTTTTCATCGGTTTAGAAAAGGCTTTCCTTTACACGTCATTTTTCTGACTATTCCGGGATCACATCTTTCACCTGAAGCATTTTGACAATTTCTTGGAGAGAGGGTGGATTGTTTTTCTCTGTTTTTAATCGACCTGCCTCTCAGAAGACGGCATTTGGTAAAAACCGGGTAGGAGCAACCAATTATCAACCTCTCCTCATCCTCAGTGAGTCCGCCTGGCTGTGTGTGTCACTGTTCGGGGGACAGATCCTCGGGAATCTGCAGTAGACAATAGCTAACCGAGCCCGTGTTCGCCTTTCATCCGCTTTCTGGTTTGCACCGCAACAAACTTTAACACACTGGTGAATACGTGTCCTGACGCCCGCGACCCCAAGCCCCTCGCCTGGGTTTCCATTCCTCCCCAGGAACAGCAGGACCCTCGAGGCGTCCGAAGAAGCCGAATAGTTACATTTGTAAACACCGGGCGTTTCTTTAGAAAGCTGTCATCGTCCTGCTTCGGAGATCTCACGCGGGCTCGCCGGTACCTGAGCCCGGCACCAGCCCCGCACAGGTGAGCGGGCTCCGCAGGTAAGCGCAGCCGAGGCCCGGGGGACCCGGGGCGGCGGGGCC
>NW_012267316.1:7003883-7020303 GCF_000151885.1 Dipodomys ordii | reverse complement strand
GCACCCGCGCTGGAGGGCTGTCTGTCCGCGGTCTCCGCCGGGACCCGGCTGGCTGGAAGTCCAGCGAGGACCTGACCCGCACTGAGCCCTCCCAGAGGCCTGCTGAGCCGCCGGGCCGAGCAGGGCTGCGGACTCCGCCGTGCCCGGGGCCGCGCTGCCCCGCACCCTGCGCTGCTCATTTTCAGTCTTTTCTTTTTCAAGTCATGGCCTCGTCGGGTGACCCAGGCTGCCCTTGAACCGGAGATCCTCCTGCCCCGGCGTCTCCCAGCTGTGCACCAGCATGCCCCGGCTGATTTTTAGATTTACTGGACATTCCCTTTCCACACTGCCACCTTCCATGAAGACAGAGATCTTATCACGTGTGCCTGATTTCTCTCAAAAGCCTAAAACGAGGGGTCTAGGAGGAAGTTCATCAAAATGTCCTTTCGGTTCACTTGTAGCATTAGCCCACCCACTAACTACTATCCGTGCTGGTGACCAAACTCATCCTAGCCCAGTTAATCCAGTCTGCTCATAGGATTGGTAGTCACAGGAGCAACACGGAACTGAGGGCAATTAGCCCTGGAATGAAAAGAAGGACTCCAGGGCTCCTCACTCAATCCACTAAGAGTGCAATAAAATATGAAAGGGATAAATAATTCTTAAGTAAAACAATCACTCACTGGGTAAATGACTTTAATTGGTTACAGGCTAGTCCTATGTGAAAACCCTAGCGTTAAAAGCATCAAGTAAGAACATTATTATTTACCATCTTGTTTGACATGAGAACCTGTATTGCTGAACAATTAAGTCTTGCAAGTAGAATCACTAGTTTGTTACCAATGTACATACAGACATACAGCAGGGATGGGGAAACAAAAGCAAAGGGTCATAAAGGACGAACAAGAAATGGAGCTCTGGGAGAGGAAAGAGCCCCCTAGACAGTTCATAATTCTACTGAAAGAGATGTAAAACAACCCCTTAAAAAGAATCACTTGAACTGGGAGCTGGTGTAATCCTAGCTACTCAGGAGGCTGAGATCTGAGGATCACAGTTCAAAGCCAGCCCAGGCACAACAGTCCATGACACTGACCTCCAATTAACCACCAGAAAACTGGAAGTGGCGCTGTGGCTCAAGTGGTAGAGTGCTTGCCTTGAGCTGAAGAGCTGAGGGACAGGGCCCAGGCCCAGAGTTCAAGCCCCATGACCACCAACAACAACAAAGAATCACTTGTAGGTTTATAATTTCAGCAGTATTTGTATGCCTTGGCCCCAGTAAGCAAAGACCTTCCTGATTCTATGTGTGAGATATATGTGCATCTGTTTTGTCTTCTCAAAAAACATGAACATTCTCAAATGTTGATATTTTTGAAAGTTTAACTTGTATGGACCTTGAAAATATAAAAGGGTTTAAGAGTTTTTATGCGGAAAACAGTGAAATGGTCTAGTGGACAATACTGTCACCTTCTGGCTATATGGAGTATTGTCCCATTACACTTGGATAACTATAACCAGATATTTTTGTCCTTGCCTTACCCCTCACTGTATTGAAAGAGCAGCAGCCACTTGCTGCTCTTCTGCAGTAGGACAGCAAATATTCAAGTAAAGATACCAACAGAGGGAAGAGGGAGGGAGGGAAAGAAACATTATGTTAAAATCCGAATTTTATGGGTGTGTATGGGGGGTTATTGGGGGGGGGTCGTTGTTTTAGCTCATGGGGCTTGAACTTAAGGCCTGGGTGCTGTCCCTGAGCTCTTTTGCTCAAGCTAGCCTTCTCACTTCTGGTCTTTTGGTGACTGATTGGAGATAAGACTCTCAGGGACTGTCCTGCCTGGGATGGCTTTGAATGGCAATCTTAAGATCTCAGCCTCCTGAGTAGCAAGGATTACAGGCTTGAGCCACCAGCACCGGGCTTAATTGTTGTTGTCATTGTCGGTCATAGGGCTTGAACTCTGGGCCTGGGTGCTGCCCCTCAGCTCTTCAGCTCAAGGCAAGCCCCTACCACTTAAACCTCAGCACCACTTCCAGTTTTCTGGTGGTTTATTGGACAGTCTCAGGACCTTTCCTGCCCAGGCTGGCTTTGAACCTCGACCCTCAGATCTCAGCCTCTTGAGTAGCTAGGATTACAGGCGTGAGCCACCAGTGCCCAGCTTTAAATGTTGTTTTTATAAGGTTGTTTTCATTTTTGTGTTTTTGGTACAACTTGGATCTAATGTTGAGGAAAAGAAAGGTAAAGCTAGGCACCGGTGGCTCATACCTGTAATCTTAGCTCCTTAGGAGGCTGAGATCTGAGTATCACAGTTCAAAGCCAGCCAGGGCAGGAAAGTCCAGGAGACTCTTAATCTCCAATTAACCACCTGAAAACTGGACGTGGCACTGTGGTTCAAGTGGTAGAGCACTAGCCTTGAGCTGAAGAGCTGAGGGACAGTGCCCAGGCCAGAGTTCAGGCCCCACGACTGATTTTTTTTTAACAAGAGAAAAACAATTTATTAACATAGATGACACATATTCCTGGGAAATACCTGGATAATACGTAGTTTTCAAAAGAGATAGCTTTGGATGACAGTTTATTTAGAGTTCATTTTAGAGAAGGTATAAGGCAAAGGAAAAAGGGCATTTTTGTTTCTAGAGAGTAACTTAGGGAGAGGTTTGTTAGTAAAAGTATATGTAAGTCCTGCCTCCATCCTTCCATCCAGTTCTCAGAAATAAGAAGTGTCTCCTTGAAGTTGCCTGCCCTGTCTCTTAAGGACTCTTAGCTGTCCATCTGTCTGTCTTTGGTAGATTAAATACACTTCTCTCAGTGCTCTCCCCCCCAATTCACAATTCTCCCCCTTCCTACTTCCTGAGTGGAGAGAGGCCTCTTATCCTTAGGGTGGAGTGGTGGTGAGAATGGTAAGGATCTGCTGAGTGTAAACTGCTAAGTATGTGGTTGACAATACCAGAGATAACATAGCTTTCCTGGGGCCAGGGTTAAGGGAGGTGATACAGTGAAGGGTTGGTTGGGACTGTAGAATATGTAACCTGGAGTGTCATGGAGGTGTTAATCTAGTATGTGTAGAGTTACTCTGGGAGAGCTTTGGATCCTTGGGTTTGTGTAAAAATGCAGATCTAAGCCAGGCAGGGGCAGCTCACACCTGTAATCCTAGCTACTCAGGAGGCTGAGATTTTAGGATTACAGTTTGAAGCCAACCCAGGCAGAAAAGTCCAGGAAAATTTCTAAGCATCCTTCCACTTTTGAGTTTCTGTGTTCAACTCTGTGTTGTCCAGTTTTAACAAGATCATACTAAACTACTTTGACTAGAATCCCTCACATTGACCACTCTTGTTGTCTGTGATAATGTGAAATTACAATCATATGCCTCCTAATGATAGTTCATTCACCAAGACTCATCAGGGATCCAAGATGGTTCTTTGAAGGGAAGGACCTTACCCCCTAGGTTCTTGACTTCATTGAGAAAAAGAATTTCTGGATGAGTCACAGATTGACAAAATTTTTAGTGCCCAAAGCTAGCACAGGACAGAATATACTCAAAGTAGAGAAATACTGTCCTTTTCTTAAGAACATATATGCATTCCATAGCAGGTGTAGAAGTCTTATCTCTCTATTGGTCTCTAACTTGCATGAGTTTCTCCATTCCAACCATCCCTCTGTGTGTGTGTGTGTGTGTGTGTGTGTGTGTGTGTGTGTGTGTGTGTGTTAGCCTGGAGCTTGAACTCAGAGCCTAGATACCGTCCCTGAGCATTTTTGCTCAAAGTGACTGCTCTACCACTTGAGCCACAGCTCACTTCTGGCTTTTTGGTGGTTAATTGGAGATAAGCATGCCCATGACTGATTTAAAAAAGAAAGAAAGAAAAATAAAAAAAATCAGGAGTTTAGTGCTGTACTCTGGATGCTTCATTCATTTTCCCATAATACAGCTCACCTTCATTGCCTTTCAACAAATATCAGAGGGGATTATCGTAACTTTTACCTTGCTTTTGGACAGGCAGATTATCAGAAAATTAAGGTCAGGGAAACATTCAGGAGATCAAAAATATGTAAACACAGTTGATGAACTGAGAACTTCCCCCAAATCAACAAAATGGATAATATGTAGGTGGGAATTTAATTTTTGTGTTAGAATTTGATTTTTTAAGTTATTGTTTGTCGATTTACAAACAGGAACCCATCTGTCACAAACTTTGAATTAGGTGGGCATTGAACCCAGCACCTTGAAATCTACTGCTTGAACTAAACTAACAAACAAAAAAACTAAATAAACAAAAGGAGAATTTTGCATCTCTGCCAGGACTGGCTTGAAACTGGCAATCCTCCTCCTCAGCTTCCTAAATTGCTGGGATTACAAGCATTAACCACCACACCTGGCTAAAAGATGTATCCTAGGGATTGGACTCAGGGCACTGTCCCTAGACCATTTTTGCGCAAGGATAGTTCTCTACCACTTGAACTATAGCTCCACTTCCAGCTTTCTATTTCCTTTTCTTTCTCTTTTGTTAGTTTATTAGAGATAAGAGGCTTATGGATTTTACCACCCAGGCAGCCTTCAAACTACAATCCTCCCATCTCAGTCTCTTGAATAGCAAGGAGTAAAGGGATGAGCCACAGCTGCCCAGCTAAAAGATGTATTCTTTAAAACAAATTTATTCCAGGGTTTTTTTTCCTTTTTTTAATTTAATTTAATTTTATTTGTGAACATACTGTACAGAGGGGTTACAATTACATGGGCAGGATAATGAGTACATTTCTTACCAAACATTGCAGCCTCCTCCTTTGGTTTACCCTTCACATCCCTTCCCAGCCTCCCCCCTCCCCCCCAATCCCAATCCTTCTCCTTCTCCCCTTCCCCCCCCCCCACACCGACGTTGTAAAGCTCGTTTTGGACATGACAACTTGTACTTCTCATTGTTGCAACAGGTCCACCTGTGGTTTTTTCCTTTTCCTAAGCAAACCTTTTAAATGTATAAACACATTTTGACAGGGAAAACATCATGACTCTGAATCTCAGGAAGATTGCACACAAAAAAATGTTCTATTTGGTTTGGTTTTATTTTGCCAAGTACGAATCATGGCTATTATATACTATATTTAAAGTCTTTGGCTTTGTGTGAGCTTGTATGTAATTAAATCAAGGCAAGATGACAGCTAGAATGTTATTTGATGTTCTTTCTGTACATAGAAGGAAAAACTTTAAAACAATAGCTACTTTCTATTATAATTCTAGTCATTTATAGGCTAAATCTTTGACATTTTCTATTCAATGATAGTACAACGGTATGATTTTCACTACCATTTTTAAGTATCCTATGGATTTTTTTTGATGCCCATACTGGGACTTGAACTTGGGGTCTGGACACTGTCCCTGCGTTCTTTTGCTCAAGGCTAGCACTCTACTACTTGAGCCACAGCTCCACTTCTGGCTTTTTGTAGTAAATTATGAACTTTTCCTGCCTGGGCTGACTTCAAACCATGATCCTCAAATCTTAGCTTCCTGAGTAGCTAGGATTTATAAGCATGAACCACCAGCGGCTGGTTCTATGGAATTTTTGTAAGCTCCATCACTCATCATTGTAAAATTCTAACCATTCAAAGCTGACACGTTCTCCATGTACAACAGGTTAGCACCTTTCCACTTTCTCATCTTCAAGTTTAAAGATTCAAATTCAGTGAGCATGGCAGTACATGCCTGTAATCCTAGCACTGGAGGAAGAGGCAGAAAGATCACAAGGTACAGGCCAATCTGGGCTAAAGAATGAGTTCAAGACAGCCTAGGATTTATGTAATAAAACCTTGCCTCAAAAGGAAAAATAATTATTGTATTTGAGATATTTTGTTCCAGTTTCTATCATTGATTTTCATCTGTGACTTCTCTTTTTGATTGCCAGTACTGAGCTTGCTTGGCAAGTGCGCTATCACTTAAGCCACATCTCCAGCTGGATTTTTAGTGGTTATTTTGGAGTTAAAGTCTCGTGGACTTTTCTGCTTGAGCTGGCTTTGAGCCTCAGTCCTTCAGGTCTCAGCCTCTTGAGTAGCTAGGCTGACAAGCATGAGTTATCAGTGCCAGTGACTATACTTAATGAGTTTTCTTCATAGTTAAAATGTGTGAACAATTCAAACAAGTAAATATCTCCCAGGTAGAGAGATGTGACAAGTAGTGACATACATTACCCTGTGATTTTTTTCCTTGATTTTGTTGTTTATTGACAAGAGACTCCTTGTAATTACAAGGAGTCGTTTGTATAGAATAAATGTCCTTCATGCTTCATACTCTAGATGTGTGGCTGAGCTGCTCCAAGTCTTTCAGAGAGCAAGGTCTTGTGAGAACAGAGTCTGTGTAGCTCAAGCTTATCCCAGACTCTTGTAGACAATTGCTCCTAAGAGGCACATTTACCTAGAAAAAAATGCATCGAGGAGGAGAAATATAAAACAACGTTTTCAATGTTGTAATCTAAATTTTCATTGCCCATAACTATACATTATACATTATATACGTTGATTTTTAGTGTTTAAGAAAAATAGTTTCAGCGGGGAGCTGGTGTCTCACATCTGTAATCCTACCTACTCAGGAAGCTGAGATCTGAGGATCCTGGTTTGAAATCAATTGGGGGAGAAAACCCTATGAGGTCCTTATTTCCAATTAACCAGCAAAAAGCCAAAAGTGGAGCTGTAGCTTAAGTAGTATAACTCAAGCCTTGCAAAGGGCTTGAAAAGCCAAGCAAGAGCTCCAGGTCCTGAGTTTAAGCCCCAGAATGGGGCTTAAATTGATTTGGAGAAGATTTGGAATGGATTCTAATTTTAGGCCATCCACTATTATAAAATAGAACATGGACATTACAAAGCTAGATGACTCATTATTACTAAAGATAATTCCCATATACTTCTATTAACAACTTTCTGGACTGTGATCCAAGACCAGCCTAAGACAAAATGAAGACCTTGTCTGAAGCAGAAAATCCTAAAAGCAAAAGCCTGGAGTGGCTCACGTTGTGGAATGCTTGCCCATGCAAGACCCTGAGTTCAGTCCCCAATATTGCCAAAGGTTTGATGTTCACCAAAAACTGCTTTAAAAATGGAGAATTCTCAATAGAAAAAAAGAAGTGTATAGAGGATAGGATATGGGAATTCTCTGTACTGGTTTTGCAGTTTTCTCTATTTTGAAACAAAAATTTCATTTAACAATGAACAAAAGGCAATAAAATCATGCTGGACCCAGTCCTGGGTACACTGAAATATCGAAATAAAAATAACCCTTTGCCTAAATATCAATTGAAAAATGAAGAATGTTCAATAATATTAAAAAACCAGAATTTTGGCTTCAGATCACATCACACTTAGCTAGTAAAGTAAAGCTAAAATATTTTTTCCCAGACCTCCATTGTTCATTTTTTTTCTGGCCTTATAAAGAAATGATGACAGCAGATCGATAGTGGCACATGCCTGTAATCCTAGCTACTCAGGAGGCTGAGATCTGAGGATCATGATTTAAAACCGACTCAGGAAAATCCATGAGACTCTTATCGCCAATTAACACCAAAAAAACCCAGAAGTACAGCTGTGGTTTAAATGATAGAGTGCTAGCCCTGAGGAAAAAGAAAACTCAGGGCACCCTGCAGGACCAGCACAAAAAGAAAAAAGAAAGAAAAGGAAAAAGATGGACTTTTCTTGCTTAAAAATAGCTGTCTGCCCCCACTCCAATACAAACACAGAGGTATTGCTCTTGCCACCAAGGTGCTCACCTCGTGAGAGACTCATTGCCCCACAAAGATCTTGTGAAAAACATAAAATATGGCTTCCTTTTAATTCAGTTCAGTGAATGGGCTAAAGCATATTCTATACCAAAATCAGACAAAGCCAAAACAACTATAAACCAGAATTTCTCACACACATAAAATACTATTCCAAGCTGGGCACCAGTGGCTTACTCCTGTAATCCTAGCTACTCAGGAGGCTGAGATCTGAGGTCATGGTTTAAAGCCAGCTGGGGCAGGAAAGTCCATGAAACTCTTATCTCCAATTCACTACCAGAAAACTGGAAATGGTGCTTTGGCTCAAGTGGTAGAGCGCTTGCCTTGAGCTGAAGAGCTGAAGGACAGCGCCCAGACCCAGAATTCAAGCCCCACGACCAAACAAAAGAAAAAGAAAAAAAAAACTATCCCACAAACTTAGGGTTGATTTAATATTTGAAAATCAGTTGTGTTTATGTAGTAGCATTATATTAATAGAATATAAAGCCAAAAATCATGCAAAACATGAAAAAGCACCTTGATAAAATACATTTCCTAATAAGATCATTTTTTTAACTGTAGAGAAGAACTTCTTTTTTTTTTTTGGTCCGGTCGTGGGGTCTGAACTCTGGGCCTGGGCGCTGTCCCTCAGCTCTTCAGCTCAAGGCGAGCGCTCTACCACTTGAGCCACGGTGCCACTTCCGGCTTTTTTTCTTTTTGCTTATGTGGTGCTGAGGAATCGAACCCAGGGCCTCAGGCATACAAGGCAAGCGCTCTACCACTGAGCCACCTTCCCAGCCCCGAGAAGAACTTCTTAACCTGATAAAACCCTGTTAATATACACTGAACTAGAGGATAGTGGATGCTGTCCCTTATACCAGGAAAAAGACAAGATAAATCTCATATCTTTTTTTTTATTAGCATACATTAGTCTTACAAGGGGGTTTCATTTTCCCCAATTCCATTTATGTATACAAAGCTCCTTGATCATAATCACCCCTCTGTCATTCTTCTTCCTCTTGCTCCCTTTCCATAAGTCTAAGTATCCTTGTTCCATTTTCACACATGTATATATTGTCTGTATTTGCCCTCCCTTTTGTCTACTAATATGACCCCTCCCACTATTTATTGTCAACACTCCAGACAAGAAATGTTTCCTAATATTTTTTGTATGTTGTTTTAAGGGTTTTTATCATGGTGTCTCACACATGCATCACACTAAACTTTAATCCAAATGATCATATATGCATATTCACATATGGCCCTTATGGCTTATGTATATATTTATATTTTAGGTCTAACATCTATATGTCAGAGATGTAGATGGTTTAATATGATGGTTTCCAGGTCCACCCATTTCCCTGCAAATGACATTTCCTTCCTTCCTTCCTTCCTTCCCTTTCTTATTATGAAAATACCATACAGAGGAGTTACAATTACATGGGCAAGATAATGAGTACATATATATATATATATATATATATATATATATATATATATATATATATATATATTTGGTCCAGTCATGGGGCCTGAACTCTGGGCTTGGGCACTGTCCCTCAGCTCTTCAGCTCAAGGCTAGTGCTCTACCACTTGAGCCACAGCACCACTTCCAGCTTTTTCTGCTTATGTGGTGCTGAGGAATTGAACCCAGAGCCTCATGCGTGCAATGCAAGCACTCTACCACTGAGCCACCTTCCCAGCCCGAATGAGTACATTTCTTATCAAGCATTGTTGCCTCTTCCTTTGTTTCCCCTTCCTATCCCTTCCCATCTCCCCACCCCATATCCCCCCTTCCCTCACCCCCCATCCATTACCACCCCCCCCACCCCTGCCCCAGCCAAAGTTGTAATGCTCGGTTTTCCACATAACTTGTACATCTCATTGTTGCAATGGGTCCACCTGTATCCCTATTTAAACGATTTGTTTTTTCCCTTCCTCTCCACAAATTATACCAACATCAAATACAGTGAAAACAGGGGTTATATCATGGGGGGAGGGCCTTTTTTTCTTTCGCTTTCTTTCTTTTTTTGCCAGTCCTGGGGCTTCAACTCAGGGCCTGAGCATTCTCCCTGAACTTCTTTGCCTCAAGCCTAGCACTGTCCCACTGGAGCCACAGCTTCACTTCTGGCTTTTTCTGCTTATGTGGTACTGAGGAATCGAACCCAGGGCTTCATGCATGCTAGGCAAGCACTCTACCACTGAGCCACCTTCCCACCCTGACATTTTTTGTGGCTAATATTCCAGTGTGTATGTGTGTACACATTTTCTTGGGGTATATATACCACATTACAACCCATCAGTTGTAGGACATGGACTGTTTCCACAGCTTGGCTATGGTGGATAGTGCCACAATAAAAATGGGTGTGCAAGTGTATCTATTGTATCCTGACAGTCCTTTGGTATATGCTCAGGAGTGGTATCACTGGATCATATGGTAGTTCTATTTTTAGTTTTGTGAGGAACCTCCATACTAATTTCCATACCAGTTGCACTTGTTTCCATTCTTACCAATACTGTATTAGGATCCATTTTTCCTTGCATCCTTGCCAACATTTGTTGTTGCATGTGTTCTTGATGGCCACCATTCTGACAGGAGATGGGATCTCACAAAGATTTGCATTCCTTTATGGCTAGAGATAGTGAGCATTTCTTCATATTTGTTGGCCATTCATACTTCTGTTGTGAAGTATCTGTTCAGTTTATTTTCCCATGTATTAATTAGGTTAGAGATTTTGTGCGGGTGCACGCGTGCATGCAGGTTTGGGGGCTTGAACTCAGGGCTTGAGCACTGTCCTTGAGGTTTCTTCTCAGGGCTAGAGCTCCACTCACAGCCTTTTGCTGATTAGTTGGATAACAATATCACAGACTTCCTTGCCCACGTTGGCTTTAAACCATGTTCCTCCTATCTCAGCCTCCTGAATAGCTAGGATTACAGGCATGAATCATCAATGCCACGGTGAGAATGGGGGTTTGGGTTTGTTTTTTAAGCTGGTTTTGAATTCTACTTATTAGATCCTTGTCAGGATCATTAGAAAAGATCTTTTCTAACTCTATAAGCTCTTTTTAGCTGTGACTATGTTTTGCTGTGCAAAAGCTTTTTAGCTTGATTGAAGCTCACTTGTCAATCCTCTCTCCTATTTTCTCTTTCATAGTTCTATTCAGGAAGATGTTGCCTATGCCAACCAGTCCTAGTGTTCTTACTCTTTCCTGTAGTAGTTTAAACGTTTCCAGTTTTACTTTAAGGTCTTTGATTCATTTTGAATTGGTATTAGTAGAAGATGAGAGACAAAGATTCATAAGGGATCCGGTTTCAATGTTTATCTCTTCTATTTAACATTATGCTGGGAGGGTGCTAGCCAGGGCAACCAGGCAAACAAATGAATAGAAGAGAGCAAGATTTGGAAGGCAAAAGTAAAACTGCTTCTTTCATCGATGACATGGCTAAGGAATATGGTGAAAACAATTAGAATAAGTAAATTCATCAAGATTGCAGGATATTATGATAAATATACACTTGCAATGAATTTTATTTTGTGAGATTGTGTGTGTGTGTGTGTGATACTGGATTTTTTTTTTTTTTTGGTTGGTCGTGGGGCTTGAACTCTGGGCTTGGGTGCTGTCCCTCAGCTCTTCAGTTCAAGGCGAGCACTCTACCACTTGAGCTACAGCACCACTTCTGGTTTTTCTAATGGTTTATTGGAGATAAAAGTCTGATGGACATTCCTGCCCAGGCTAGCTTTGAATCCTGATCCTCAGATCTCAGCCTCCTGATTAGCTAGGATTACAGGCATGAGCCACCGGCGCCCGGCGATACTGGATTTTGATTTTAGGACCTTGTATTTGCTAGGCAGATGCTCTACCACTTAAGCAACTCTTCTATCCTGCAATGAATAATTTGAAAATAAAAGTAAAGAAACAAGTCCAGAGTTGGGGTTGTAGTTTAGTGGTAGAATGCTTGTGCCACATGCACAAGGCCCTGATTTTGAACTTAAAGAAATGTCAGACACTGGTGGCTCATGCCTGTAATCCTAACCTATAATCTCAGGAGGCTGATATCCGAAGATAGTAGTTCAAAGCTAGTCCAGGCAGGAGAGTCCATGAGACTCTATTTCCAACCATCCAAAAGCCAGACATAGAGCTGTGAATTAAATAGTAGAGCATCAGCTTTGAACAAAAAAAATAAGGGACAGTGCCCAGGCTCTGAGTTCAAGCCCCAGTACCACCACCACCAGCAGCAGCAGCAGCAACAACAACAACAAAACCTCCAAAGACTAACAGTGCTGGAACGTGGCTTAGTGGCAGAGTGCTTGTCTAGCGTGCATGAAACCCTGGGTTCGATTCCTCAGTACCACATAAACAGAAAAGCCAGAAGTGGCGCTATGGCTCAAGTGGTAGAGTGCTAAACTTGAGCAAAAGAATCTCAAGGAGAGTGCCCAGGCCCTGAGTTCAAGGCCCAGGACTGGCAAACAAAAAACAAAAAAAAAAAAACAAAACTACATAATAGGTGTTTTGAAGGATGTAAAGAAATCCACTGCGGGTAGGATTATAAAATGATGTAGCTGCTCTAGAAAACTGCCAAAATGTTGAACAATCATATGACCTAGACATTCTTCACCATCAGTGTTCACTGTATAGAAATTCAAAGGTGCCCCCCCCCACCACAACACACACACACACACACACACACACAAAAGGCTGGGGATGTGGCCCAAGTGGCAGTGCCAGCCTAAAAGTTCAAAGCCCTTGAGTTCAAACTCCAGTACTGTCCAAACAAAACAAAAAACATGTTTTAGAGTAGTAGTACAAATCCAAATTCATTAATCAGAAAAAAAAAAAACCATTTGAGTCAGCGTCTTATGGTGCCCAGGCTGTCTTCAAACTCTAGATCCTCCTGCTTCAGCCTCCCAAGTGCTGGGATTACAGTCGTATACCACCACACCTAGCTAAGAGAAAGAAATCTTCCATCAAAATTTACATTAAGTTGTCAAATCAGTAGCCCTCTCCCTTTTCCTTCTAAAATTCATGATTATTACAACATTTGTGCCAAGAAGTTAACTTACAAATAAACCATAAGGGCAAATGTACTATGCCAATCAAATATCATAAATATTAAGCAACATCCAATGTTAATATTTAAATACATTGTATCAGTGAACTTGTACTCAGAATGTTTAAAGGTGTTATGTTATAAACAACATGCTAAGACTAAAATTGGATAGCTTCTAGATGATGTGTTTGGCCATATTGGCACTCTCTAGCTAATTCCAAGTTGTCCTTCAGGTAGCAGCTGTTGGAAGGTCATGCTACTTTTATTGGTACAAAAGCTAAGTACATCTTAAAAATAGACAATATAATTCCCTGAGTATTTATTGACAAGTAGAAAGTATAAGATTGTTAAATAAAAATTATTAAGTTGTAATCATTGTGTAAACTGAGGTTTTTAAAACTTATACTTGAATTACGTCCTCAGACCTTTTAGCTTTGTAATTCATTTGTAAGATCATGTGCTTTTGCCCCAGCTGGTCTCAGACTATAATCCTCCTATTTCCACCACATCAGCTTATTTCTTTTGTTTTGTTTTGCTTTTTTTGGCCGGTTGTGGGGCCTGAACTCTGGGGTTGGGCGCTGTCCCTCAGCTCTTCAGCTCAAGACCAGCACTCTACCACTTGAGCCACAGTGCCACTTCCGGCTTTTTCTGCTTATGTGGTTCTGAGGAATCGAACCCAGGGCCTCATGCATGCAAGACAAGCACTCTACCACTGAGCCACCTTCCCAACCCTTAGCTTGTTTTTTGAGATAGGGACTCAGTTTTGCCCAGACTGGCCTCAAGCCTCATCCTTCTTCTCTACCTATCTATCCAGGATTATGTTTCATCACTACCAGCCCAAAGCTAATGCTTTCCAATTATCGTGTACTTATAAATTTTCTAGGGGCTGGGAATATGGATTAGTGGTAGAGTGCTTGCCTAGCATGCATGAAGCCCTGGGTTTGATTCCTCAGTACCACATAAACAGAAGAAGCCAGAAGTGGTGCTGTGACTCAAGTGGTAGAGTGCTAGCTTTGAGCATAAAGAAGCTCAAGGTCAGTGCTCAGGCTCTGAGTTCAAACCCCAGGACTGGCCAAAAAAAAAAGTTTTTTTCTAATATAAAAGCCACTGGTGGCTAACACTTGTAATCCTAGCTAGTCAGGAGGCTGAGATCTGAGGCTCAAGGTTTGAAGCCAGTCTGGGCAGGAAAGTATATGAGGCTCTTATCTCCTAACCATCAAAAAGTTTGAAGTGGAGCTGTGGCTAGAACACTAGCCTTGAGCATAAAAACTCAGGGACAGAACCCATGCCAAGAAAAAAGAAGAAATTACCTGACTTCTGTTACTGTAACCCCTCAAAGTAAGTCACCTTTATAATAACACTTCATTTGGCCCAATGTTGCCTATAATAGGCAGTAGAAATGTAAATTCCAGATATAAGCACTGCCAAGTTATAAATATGATTTTGCAGATGTATAAAAATGTGAATCCATATACTAGAAAAATTCTAGGACCTGGAATGTTCAATTAGTTGGAACTGTGCTTAGTTCAAGTGGTTTTGTGTGTGTGTGTGTGTGGTTTGAATTTAGGGCCTGGACACTGTTCCTGATTGAGCTTTTGTGCTAAAGGCTAGCACTTTACCACTTGAGCCACAGTTCCACATCCAGCTTTTTGGTGGCTAACTGAAGAGTCATGGACTTTGCTGCCCCATCAGAACCATGATACTCAGATCTGTCTCCTGAGTAGTATGATTACAGGCACAAGCTACCAGCACCCGGCTTAGTTTACTTTTATGTGTTTCTGGGTTTCATATTTTTCAACTAAGTAAGTCTTACATATTTTATACAGAGAAGACTGTAAATACATGTTGCAAAAGAGAAATAAATTTAAAAAAATGTTAGAGCCAGGTGCTGGTGGCTCACACCTGTAATCCTAGCTACTCAGGAGGCTGATATCTGAGGGTTGTGGTTCAAAGCCAGCCTGGGCAGGAAAGTCCATGAGACTCATTATCTCCAATAAACTCCTCAGGAAAGATGGAAGTGGTGCTGTGGCTCATGTAACAGAGCGCTAGTCTTGAGCAAAACAAGCTCAGGGACAGCATAGCACCCAGGCTGAGTTTAAGCCCCAGGACCTAGGGCTGGGAAGGTGGCTCAGTGGTAGAGTGCTTGCCTTGCATGCCTGAGGCCCTGGGTTCGATTCCTGAGCACCACATAAGCAAAAAGAAAAAGCCAGAAGTGGCGCTGTGGCTCAATTGGTAGAGTGCTAGCCTTGAGCTGAAGAGCTGAGGGACAGTGCCCAGGCTCAAGGTTCAGGCCCCACGACTGGACCCCCCTCAAAAAAAAGCCCCAGGACCTGGGGGTGGGGAGGTGCTGGGAAAGATAATGGGATGGACAGATAAAAACCACACTAGAGACATTACATAAAATTAAAATTTTTAATAGGAAAAACTTATGATGGCTAAGTATACAAGACAAATTTAATCCTTAAAAATAATTACAGAAGTCTAGTGGTAACTTGAAATAACTATGAAGCAAACCATCTTTAGAGAAAAGTATTAATGCTAGACTCTACTAAAGTACATAAAAAGCAAATTTATTTTAGAATTTATAAGAAAAGTACATTGAAAGTACATGTTATTGCTACACAGCAAGGTAGTCCTCAGTGTCAGTAAGCCCTGATCTAATAGTCTGCCTCTTAGTATAGGCCTTGAACTTTGTTTCAAAAGTCCAAAGTTACAAGCAACTTTCTTTGATAGCTTTATGTGTAGCATTAGCAGCAGATTTAAAAAAAAGACTAATTCTTGGTTTATTAACTCTCTAAAGCTATGTCAGTTTCACAAGAAAAATCTATCATTTTTTCATGAAAACTGGTAACAGAACTGTAAAATGTTCAGACTTTTACAAGTTATAAATATTCATTATTAACAACAACAAAAAAAGCTGAATGTGGTGGCTCACACCTGTAATCCTTGCTACTCCAGAGATGGAGATGAGGAGAATCATGGTTGAAGCCAGCTGGAAAATATTTGAATCCCCATCTCAACCAAAAACCTGAGCAGGGTGGTGTATACATGTCATTCCAATGGACCCAGGCAAGAAGCAAGGCTCTATATGAAAAATAATGAAACCAAAAAAGGCCAGAGACAAGACTCAAGTTATAGAGCAGCTACCTAGCAAGTGCAAAGCCCTAAGTTCAAATTTAGCACAGTCAAAATACAAACAAAATTTAAAATACAGTTAGATTTTAAATAAAAAATAATTTACAACTAGCTGCAGTGGCTCATGCTTTTAATGCCAACTCATTGGGAGGATCCTGGTTAGTGAGACATGCTGCTGTGCAACAGTGATGTCAGCTACACAGGAGGACATAGGAAAGAAGATCATGGTCTGAGGCCAGTCCTGAACAAAAATGCAAGACTCTACCTTAAAAATAACTAAAGGAAAAAAGGGTTGGGGGCATGGTTCCAGTGACAGTGCACCTGTCTAACAAATGACAGGACATGTGTTTAAAAATAATTTTTGTTACAGTACTGAAATTTAAATGATGAAAATGAAAAGAATAATGTACTTTCTTTTTTCTTTTTTTTTGCCAGTCATGGTGCTTGAACTCTGGGCCTGGGCACTGTCCCTCAGCTCTTCAGCTCAAGGCTAGTGCTCTACCACTTGAGCCACGGTGCCACTTCCGGCTTTTT
>NW_012267316.1:6969537-7003833 GCF_000151885.1 Dipodomys ordii | reverse complement strand
CTTCCAGCTTTTTCTGCTTATGTGGTGCTGAGGAATCGAACCCAGGGCCTCAGGCATGCAAAGCAAGGACTCTACCACTGAGCCACCTTCCCAGCCCCAAAAAGAATAATGTACTTTCTTAAGACCATCAATGGACAAACCTACTAAATTAGGGACTGTGCATGACGGACTGAGAGGGCACCTCAGTGGTAGGATGCTTTGCCTAGCAGGAGTGACGCCTGGGTTTCTATCACCCCCAAAACAAAACGTGCAGAGATGACTAACAAGCAAGCCTGACATCTATCACAGCTTCTTTCAGAGTCTAACTGGCAGTCTTATTAACCTTTATCTTTGTTCACTTAAAAATAACCTAGGCCTGGGAATATGGCTTAGTGGTAGAGTGCTTGCCTAGCATTCATGAAGCCCTGGGTTTGATACCTCAGTACCACATAAACAGAAAAAAGACCAGAAGTTGTGCTGTGGCTCAAGTGGTAGATGCTCAAGGCTAGTCACTGCTCTGCCACTTGAGCCATAGCGCCACTTCTAGCTTTTTTGGTGGTTAACTAGAGATGAGAGTTTCACAGACTTCCTGCCCGGATGGCTTCAAACCATGATCCTCAGATCTCAGCCTCCTGAGTACCTAAGATTACAGGCGTGAGCCATTGGCACCTGGTGTACATCAGTGTTTTTATCACAGTGAAAAAGGAAAAATATGGTTTCAGAAGGAAGCCAGAGAGACTAGAATGAATCTTTTTGACCAGAGAGATTCAGCAACAAAAGACAAATTAAAGACAAAAGACAAATTAAAACCCACAACATATTACAGCAGTATTTTCTGAAGTACCTACCCAATTCAGTCTTATAAATATTTATATAAGTGATTTGTGTACTTTCAGGTGCTTTGTTACTAATATTTATGCTTTTCTTGTATTAGCATAATTAAACAAAATGTGTTTTCACTTATGTAATGGTATTGTAAAGCTAGTTTCTCCTAATTTGTTTAATATATTCTCATTTATCTAAGAAAAATAAGCATTGATTTGACCATGACCCAAACCCTGACAGAAATACCTCCTTGATTACTTATTAGCATAAAGAAAACTAAGTATATTTTTGTTCATAAACTATTGAGTACCTGAAAATAAAATACCATTTATTAAAATAAAATATCTATTTAATTCATACTAAACACAATAAAGATTTGTACAAGCTTTTTATCCTTACTTTGTAAATACATACATCATGATTTTTAAAGCATTATCAATCAGCTCTATACAAAAATGAAATATGACATCCAAATAAGATAGTGGTTTTAAAATAAGAAACATTCAAACAGCTAATAATGTACCATGTGTAAAAATTTAAATAAGAGACAGATACAGTTCTAATTGAAATGTCAACCTTATAATACTGAGCGATATTTACAAGCAAACATGATCCAAACAGCACATGCAGATTCAGGGTAAGTAAATACTCGAACACGAACTGCCAATCGCACCTGGTCTCCACGGCAACAAATTATTTCTTCACAAAAAGGAGACCTAAATAAAGAAAATGTATTCAACTAAGAATGACTGTAACATTTTTTTAATTAAAAAAAAATTTAGAGCTCATTCCTGTGGCTGACACCTATAATCCTAACTACTTAGGAGGCAGAAATTGGGAGGATCATGGTTTGAGGCCAGTGTGGACAAAAAGTTCGCAAGACCCTCCATCTCAACTTAATTAAAAGCTGGATGTGGTAGCATGCAGTACCACACAAAGTACAAATAAGAGGATCACTATTTAGGCTGCCTAGGCAAAGGCAAAACTCTATTTGAAAAATCACCAAAGTAAAAAGGGATATGGGCACTGATCCCATGGCAACATCTGCCTAACAAGCATGAGGGCCTGTTATTCAAACCTCCGCACTACCAAAAAAAGAATTTTATGTGTGTGTGTGTGTATTTATTTTTGGTCATGGTACTTCAACTCTGGGCCTGGGTGCTGTCCCTCTGCTCTTTGGCTCAAGACTAGCGCTCTATCGCTTAAGCCACAGTACCATTTCTGGTTTGCTGGTGGTTAATTAGAAGTAAGAGTCTCATGGATTTTCCTGCCTGGGCTGGCTTTGAACCATAATCTTCAGATCTCAGCCTCCTGAGTAGCTAGGATTACAGGCGTGAGCCACTGGTGCCTGGCCCCAAATTACTTTTAAGTAACCATAGATTTAATCTTTTTCTACTTAAGTCAATATTTAAGTATTTAAGAACTTCAGAACTAGATGCATGGCTCTAAGTAGTAGTACGCCAGCTGTCAGTGAAAGCACTATGGCCCTGAGTTAAAGCCCCAGTAAATAAATTTAGGAAATTACACTACAGCACCCAGATACTAGTGGCTCACACCTGAAATTCTTGCTACTCAGGACGCTGAGCTTTCAAGATGGTAGTTCAAAGCCAGCCTAGGCAGGAAAGTTCATGAGACTCTAATCTCTAACCACTAAAAAAGCTGTGGCTTAAGTGGTAGAGTACTCAGTGGGAAAAAAAAAAAGGAAAAAAAAGAAATGCCAGGTGCCAGTGTCTCACAGCCAGGTGCTGGTGGCTCACGCCTGTAATCTTAGCTACTCAGGAGCCTGAGATCTGAGGATCACAGTTCAAAGCCAGCCGGGGCAGTAAAGTCTCTTATCTCCAATTAACCACCTGAAAACCAGAAGTGGCATTGTGGCTCACGTGGTAGAGTGCTTGCCTTGAACTGAAGAGCTCAGGGACAGCACCTAAGCCTCACAACAAAGAAAGAAAGAAAGAGAGAGAGAGAGAGAAAGGAAGGAAGGAAGGAAGGGAGAGAAAGAAGGGAGGAAGAGAGGGAGGGGGGGAGGGAAGGATGGAAGGAGGGAGGGAGGAAAGAAAGCACACTAGAGAAGATCAGAACTTTTCAACTGAGTAGCCTATACTCACTGGAAAGTCATTGGGAAAATTATCCCAGACTATCCAGGTCTATCTTTCAGACCCAATGAATCAAAATCTATAATTAGGAGCGTAAGTCATGGCTGAAGCTCCCAGGATTCTACTAGACTGAGTTCTAAGATTCCTAAGCCAAAAACATTATGAATCCATAAATGACACCTTACCGGAGACATGTGGCAAATGCACGCCTTGCATTTCTATACACAAAATGTATCGGAAACCCTTTAAATGTGTGACCATCAGGCACAGCCCTCCTTATGGCATCTTGGAATTCTTCATTGCCTGCAGATATACTTGTTGTACGCTCAAATTCATAAGAAGCCAAAGCTGGAGATAAAAGGTAGGAAAGTTGGTCTTCCCAAACAGTAGTAAGGCCAAGATCCTATAACAAAAGGAAAAGTGAAACATATTAACATTTAAAAAACCTATTTAAAAAATGTTTTCTCTTTTTTGGGGGAGAAGGGTTTTGTGATAGTAGAGTTTGAAATCAGGGCTTCAGACTTACTAGGCAGATACTCTAGTACTTGAATCAAGCCCAAAGCCCTTTTTGCTTTAGTTATTTTTTGAATAGTCTCTTGTGTGTTATGCCCAGGAGCAGTCTGGACTGTGATCCCCCTATTTATATGTTCCAAGTAGCTGAAACAACAGATGCATACTCTACAACCAACTATTGGTTGAGGAGGTTAGAAAACTTTTTGCCTGGGCTGGCTTTGAACTGTGATCCTCCTGATTTCTGTCTCCTAAGTAGCTATGATTATAGATGTGAGACAACACTCAGCCTTATTTTTTTGATAGAAGTGTGTGTGTGAGTGTGTGTGATCTAATTCTATAGCCCTGCTCCCACATGCTAGGATTACAAAAGCACATCAGAGGCCTGCTTAATTGTTCTTTAGCAGATGTCAATAAATTATTTTTAAATGAAGGGCTTTCATGTCTAGAAGTATAATCAGTAAGATCCTCTTGCCAACTCCACTGCTGAAAACGTAACTACAAAATACTCTTTCAAATGTTCCAGGAATTCCAAGTAAGGAATATATTAAAGGGAAAGTTAGAGAACATATTTAATGAATCACATCGACATTTATGGGCTAAGAAAAATGGAAATGAAACATAGGTCCCATGGTTTCCCTTATTTGCAATAACTAGTATAAGTCTAGGACAAGCAGAAAAGGTCAAAAGCTATGTACATATGACCATAGAAGATGATGTTAAGTGAAATGAACCCCAAGATAGGGACACAAGTAGTTTATTTCTCTCTTGCTATTGTTTTTAACGTATTTAAAATGTACTATGTCATTTTTTTGGTTCTCTTGTATGTTCTTCCTCCATATTATAACTCCTGTTTTCACTGTATTTGATGTCAGTGCCCTGAATCTTGTATACATTTTTCTAATTTGGGGAGAGGAAGGGAAATAACAAAATAAGGATACAGGTTGACCCATTGTAACAATGAGATATACAAGATGCTATGTTGAAAATGAACTTTACAACTTGGCGGGGGGGGGGGGGGGGATTTGGGGAGGTGGGGAGGGAAGGGATGGTAGGGGAAAAACAAAGGAGGAGGAAACAATGCTTGATAAGAAATGTACTCATTACCTTACTCATGTAGTTGTAACCCCTCTGTAAGTATCTTTACAATAAAAAACAAAAAAAGAAAAATGGAAGAGAGAGCTTCCCTAAGAAGTGGAATTTAATAAACACCAAAAATAAATGAGGCATAAATCTTTTATAAGAATTTTAAATTTTGTCTTTTGTTGGTTTAATATATTACAGATAACTTTTTCCACTCAAAAGCTTCAGTCTCTTAATGGTTTCTTTTGCTGAACATTTAAGTTTGGGTTTATTTGCTTGTTTATTTTGTGGTACCCAGGATCTAACTTCAAGCATTCTATGCAAGTACTTTGCCATATAACTACATCTTCAGCCCAAGGAGGTTCTTTTTTTTTTGCAGGGGAGAGGGGAATGGTCAGTTATGGGGCTTGAACTGAGGGGCTTGGTGCTGTCCTTGAGCTCTTTTGCTCAAGGGTAGTACTCTACCACTCTGAGCCACAACTTCACTTTTTTGTTTCTGGTCATGAATTGCAGATAATTTCAGAGGGACTTTTCTGTTGGAGCTGGCTTTGAATAGTGAGTTGGGCTAGTTTCTAGCCATGATCCTCAGATCTCAGCCTCCTGAGTAGTTAAGTATGAGAAATATGTACACTTGGCTAATCTCTTCATCTTAAATGACCCTTTAAAAATACCTTTTGCAAGGTCTTTTACAAAAATAATCTACGGAGCTGGGAAGGTGGCTCAGCGGTAGAGTGCTTGCCTCCCATGCATGGGTTTGATTCCTCAGCACCACATAAGCAGAAAAAACCAGAAGTGGCACTGTGGCTCAAATGGTAGAAAGCTAGCCTTGAGCTGAAGAGCTGAGGGACAGCACCCAGGCCCAGAGTTCAGGCCTCATGACCGACAAAAAAAATAAAATAAAATAATCTACGTGGGAGGGGGTGGGAAGAGTGAGGCAGGGGAGGAGAGGGAAGGGATAGTGGGAAAACAACAAGGGAAGAGATAACAATGCTCAACAAGAAATGTACTCATTGCCTTACTCATGTAACTGTAACCCCTCTTGTACAGCATCTTTACAATAAAATAAAAATTAAAAAAAATCTATGTGATTCATAGACAAGAGATTTGATTTTAATTAATAATACAAAAATGCAAATTAAAGCCAGAACTGAGTACCATTTTACATACGATGAGACAATAAAAATAGAAACAAGCCTGGGGGGGGGAGTGAAAAAAAATATCCAGGGTTTATTGGGAGGCAGTAATGAGATGCAAACTCAGGGCATCAAATTTGCTAAGCAGGTGCTCTACCGCTCAGCCATAAATAATTTTTTGCCAGTTATTTTTGAGATAAAGCACTTCTTGCCCAGACACATGCCTGGACACATTTAGGTCCTATAGTAGTTGATGACAGGTGCATACCACTATGCCCAACTTTATCCCTTGATATGGAATCTCATTGGCTGGCCTGGAATTGTAATCCTCCCAATCTTATGAAGCACATACTGTTCTCAATAGTTGAAATGGGTGTTTCTTGAATTTTTCTGCCTAAGCTGCCCTTCAACCAAAATCTTTCTGTTCTTAGCCTCCCAACTAGCTAGAATTACAGACACAAACCAAAGGGTGTAGCATAATTCAATATTTTAATGGAGCAATTATCTGAATAAGCCACTTCATAAAGAGGAATACTAATAGTGATATTCCACAAAAGTCTGATGTAAGTCCAACATTCCTCATTTCTAGAAGGAAGCAATAATTATATAAAAAGTAGTGGATCCAGCAATTTGAGTCTTAGAATTGATCTCTCATCATTTTTAAAACTGCAAGCTTTATAAAAGCAGGGACTGTAAGGGGGATGGGGGCCTGGTAAAAGAGAAATAGACTTGTTTTTGTTAGTGCAGGGGTTGGATATCAGGAGAGGGTAAGTTTGACAGAGAGAATGAAGGAGTTTAAGTTGAATGCCATCACAACAGATTAAATGGCTGGGCACCAGCAGCTCACATCTGTAATCCTAGCTACTCAGGAGGCTGAGATTTAAGAACTGAGGACAGGAAAGCCCATGTAAGACTCTCATTTCCAATTAACCACCAGAAATCTGGAATTCAAGCCTTAGACCCAATACAAACAAACAAGCAAACAGATTAATTCTAACTATGACAACCTGTTGAAGATACTTTTGTGCAGGGAGGGAGAGCAGAGAGTGACACAGAGGATAAGCCTGGAATACAGCGCAAACGTGGAAATACAATGAATGAAATCCTTCCACCCCTATATAACTAATATAAGAAAAAGAATAGAAAGCTGGATGGCTCACGCCTGTAATCCTAGCTACTCAGGAGGCTGAGATATCTGAGTATCATGGTTCAAAGCCAGCCTGGGCAGGAAAGTCCATGAAACTCTTATTTCCAGTTAACAACCAGAAAACTGGAAATGGCACTGTGGCTCAAATGGTAGAGCACTTTCCTTGAGTAGAAGAGCTCAGGGACACCACCCAGGCCCAGAGTTCAAGCCCCACGACCAACCACAAAAAAGAAAAAGAACAGAGGATGTGATGGAGACAAAATTGGTCTGAACCCCTATATTTTTGGCTAATTAGTAGAATATCAAAGACATTTATGAAAAATAAGATCAGAAGATAAATCTCCTATGTGTTAAATATTTCAATAGTCATTCATACTGAAAATCTTCTAATGTAATTCTCATGTAACTATGTTTGAAACATTTTTTGCCAGTGAGCTAACATGCTTTTATCATTATATCTTTGAATAGCCTATTATTTACCTGACTTAGAACATTTTATATAAAAGAGAAGCTAAGATAGTAAGAGAACACTTCATAAAGATGTGCTGTTAAAATTTATTTAAACAGCACACACTGTTTTAATCAGAAGTCATCAGAAATAATTCAATTAAGTGTCCTCATCATGTAAGTAGCAGTTAGGAAGACCAATAGAACTCCAGGATGCATTAAGGGAGAAAATAATATGGAATGAGTTGATAGTATATCAATTAATGCCACATTTCAAGTGCAATACCAAGTCTAATTTCAACCAACACACCTTAACAAACAGAAAATGAAAATATCAGGAATGAAAAGAGAAAAAGAAAGGTAGGGACTGTATTTGCCTTTTTTAGTTAGGATAATGACTAGCACTATCATACATACTAACAGGAAAAAAAAAAAGGAAAAAAAACAGATAAGCTTACAATCAACTATTTCAATATTAGTTACTTACTTTCCTGTGTTCTGACACCAGGAGCCTCAGCTGCATTTCTATTTCATTACTTGTTACTGATGCATCAATTGTGGATGCACACAGGGGTGGGAAAGGAGGAAGGGATGTGGTAGCTCCTGGAGCACACACAGACTTAATTGCTTCTTCGCTCATGGGTTTCCACTTAGATTCATCATTCAAATCAAACACGCAGGTTTCTACTGCATCTGAGGGTTGGCAATTTCCCAGGAACATCTGATGGTTGAAAACACAACCAATGGTTCTATATGGGTACAATGGTTTGGGCTGTTCAGCAGGTGGAGGTTCATCGGGATTGGTAGGTTTGTGGATGTACCTAAAAAAAAAAAAAAAATCAAACAATAATTGCCCTAGTTACAATTCAAAAACTACAAAGACAGGATCCTGTGGAAGAAAAAAAAGTTATCCAAACAATTAAGGCCATAAAGTTTAATACCTGTTTTTCCTTAGGCTAACTACATGGTATATTTATAGAAACCAATTTTATTCCATGAACAACAGACTATTCTATGCCCACTGTCAAGATAAAAAAAAATTAACCTTAGAATATATAACTAAAATATCTATACAGTAAGCATAACTAATCAAAATGATCATCAGCCAGGAAGAAAAGAGTGCCCAGTGCTGTTATCTTTAGAACTCTTAACACTTAGAGAAAAACTGAGAATATACACGAATAATTTAAAATTATAAGACAGTGATATGGCAGAAACAAAGAAAAAGAAGAAACTCCAGGAGAGAGGAGGCTCACTTCACAAATATGACAAACTAAATACTGAAATAAATATTTAGTGGGATTACCACCATGAAATTGTTACCCAATCAAATTTTCCAAAGAAGACTATGCCAGGTACATACAGGCTCATGCCCATAATCCTAGCTACTTAGGAGGCTGAGATCTGAGGATCAAGGTTTGAAGCCAGCCCGAGGCAGGAAAGTTACTGTAAGCAAAAAAGCTCGGAGGGTCCAGAGTTCAAGCCCCAGGATCAGCACATAAAACAAAAACTCCCTAATGTATAATCCAAACTTAATGTGCTAACTTAGGGATGATGATCAAGAAAAAAGTTTACCAATTACATAAAACTAAAAGTCAATGTGACATATTTCTATCAATATTATGTGGTAAAGAATATTTTAGGAGTACCCTATTTTTCCTTAGATTTCATTACTTAGTTGCTATAAGTGAAATAGTTTTCATAGTTTCAAGAAAAAACTTCTAATAACTAAAGTATAAGCATGTACCTTTGAATAGCATTGTTATAAATGAAATTTCTCTAATTTAAAATAGGTCTGTGCCAGGTGCTAAAGACTCATATCTATAATCCTAGCTACTCAAGAGGCTACTCTGAAAAAAGGCCAGGCTCTTAAGTTCAAACACCAGTATCAGCACAAAAAGAAAGAAAAACATCATGACTGGGAATGTGCCTTTCAAAGGTAGTGTCAAACTTAGCATGCACAAGACCTGGGTTTTGTACCCAGTCCTATAAAAATAAATATTTATGCTTTAGTATCCCTATGAAGTTAGTTGACTAACCTGTGTCCTGTTAAACTCTCCCAAAAAGTGATGGTTCCATCAGTTCCACAAGTCATAACCCATGCATGCGGTACCCCTTTTGCCTTGGTCCCAACACAGACAAAGGCTTCTAATCCGTATCCAAGAAGAAGACTACACAGAAGATTAGCATGATCTTCACAATCTCCCTACAAATGAATTTAAGCATTTAAAATAAAATTAAGTATTCATATTATTTCATTAAGTACAAAATTACAATGAAAATTTACTAATAAATGTTTTCACATTAGTCCCATGTTAAGCTGAAACAATGCAAGAAAAAGATACACTAATTACTTTTCAAAGTTAGTGCTCATAAATCTGATGGTCCTAACAGTATATAGGAGGCATTTAGACCCAGAAATTTACAAAGAACTCAGTCTTCATGGAAGGAAAACTAAGAGGCTTTAATAGATGAAGAAAGGATATGAATGGGCAAGCCAACATATCATTCAGTTAAAAAAAAAAGAAAACTTCAGTGAGTTATAGTATATATATATATATATATATATATATATATATATATATGTGTGTGTGTGCACATGCTTCTCTTTTTTTCCAAATTCCCTTTGATACAGTTATATACAATTAAAAAAAATTATGAGCCAGCTGAAATGGCTTATTCCTGTTAATACCAGCTCCTTAGAAAGCAGGTATCAGAAAAAAATCAGTTAACACCAGCACAAGGCAAAAAAGCAATCATAGCCAGACCAGTGACTCATGCCTGTAATCCTCTACTCAGGAGGCTGAGATCTGAGTATCACAGTTAGAAGCCAGCCCCGGCAAGAAGCCCATGAGACTACCAAATTTACTACCAAAAAGCCAGAAGTGCAGCTGTGGCTCAAGTGGTAGGTAGAGTGCTTGCTATCCTTGGACAAAAAAGGTAAGGGACAGCACAACACCCAGGCCCTGAGTTCAAGCCCCAGGACTATCACACTCACACACACAAGTAGGACCTGAGTAAATGCTAACACATGCATTATACAATTGGACCACTGTTCTCATCTCCTATTCACTCTATACCTGGTTCCTTTTTCAATTTTTTGGGGCACAGGGTCTTCCTATATAGCCCAGGCTGAGCTCAAACTTGTCAATCTCTACCTTCCATCTCCAGAATGCTGTGATTACAGGATTTTGTCACCACACATAGCTCTATAACTTAATTTCTAAATCACATTAAGTAAGAAACTACAAGAGCAATTTAAAGATGCTGATTCTTTATGGGAGGAAGGGCAAGAAGTGGTACAGGAAGTTGAACATATAGCCTCATGCTAACAAGGCAGGCATTCTACCTCTTGAGCCAATTCTCCAGCTTCTATTTTTGAGGTAGGGTCTCACTTTATGCCTAGGTTAGCCTAGGTTGAAATCCCACTTACGCTTCCTAATGTTGCTGGTGTGTCACCATGCCCAGGTATGAGTTCAGATGGAGTCTCACTAACCTCTATTTTGCCTTGGCTGGCCTTGAACTATGATTCCCCAATCTGCCACCTAAGTAGGATTATAGGCTTAAGCTACTGCACCTGGCTCTTAAGCCATTCCCTTTATATATTGATATATGTTATTTAAAAATGGTATTGGGGCTGGGAAGGTGGTAGAGCGCTTGCCTTGCATGCATGAGGCCCTGGGTTAGATTCCTCCGTACCACATAAGCAAAAAAGAAAAAAGCCGGAAGTGGTGCTGTGGCTCCAGTGGTAGAGCGCTAGCCTTGAGCTGAAGAGCTGAGGGACAGCGCCCAGGCCCAGAGTTCAGGCCCCATAACCGAACCCCAAAAAACAAAACAAAACATGGTATTAAAAAAAGTTTAAGCCAGGCACTGGTGGCTCACACTTGTAATCCTCTCTGCTCAAGAGGCTGAGATGTGAGGATCACATCTTGGGCAGGAAAATCTGTGAGACTTCTCTCCACTGAACTAAACTACTAAAAAGTCTAGAAGTAGAGCCATGGCTCAAGTGGTAGAGCACTAGTCTCAACTCAAGGATGGCAACCAGGCCCCAAGTTCAAGCTCTAGGACCAGCACAAACAAAACAAAAACTTGACTTGTTCCAGCTGACAGCATGTACATGTACATTTTTCCTAAAGTAATTCGTTCATAAGTATACTATCATTTCCAAACAGCTATGTTGTACTGCTGTAATTATGTGTGTATGGTACCTTGTTTCTACAGAGAAAGGCCAGCAGAGTGCACCACTGCTCCTGTTTACCTCCTCCTCCAATAACAGGAGCGCGTTCATAACCAAGGACATTAACAAATCTTGCTGCTTGCCTTGGGGTATCCAGAAGTCGTCCAGCTCGAAGTGGTTTGACATAGGAACACACTGGTCTATTTATCCCATTCTCATCCTGGAAAAAGAGGGGAAAACATTATCATTATCTATAGCTATGCTACTGTACAGTTTAACACCAAAACTTTTCTAAATTTTAATAAATTAAAATTGAGTAAAATTCTGGCTGTGAAGGTGGCTCAGTGGTATAGTACTTGCCTTGCATGCATGAGGCCCTGGGTTTGATTCCTCAGCACCACATAAGCAGAAAAAGCCGGAAGTGGCACTGTGGCTCAAGTGATAGAGCACTACCCTTGAGCTGAAGAGCTGAGGGACAGCGCCCAGGCCCAGAGTTTAGGCCCCATGACCAACAAAAAAAATTAAATAAAATTAAATTAAAATTGTTTCAGTTACATTGTGAGTTCTCAACACAGCTGGAAGGTACCACAACAGAAAACACAACACAGAACATTTCTATTATTGGAGAAAGTTCTACTGAAAAGTTGGGCCTGAACATTGGAAATGCCCTTTTCAGACTATGTTAACAGGTTCCTAGTTTTACTTTAGTTTTTAATTAGATTGACTATCCTAACAGTTGTTCCTTAATTTCACAGCTAGTCAAACACAGGAAGGAAATCAACTCAGAAATTACATATTATTCTAACTATACAAACAGAAGTAGCTGTGACATGCTGTTTGATCTTACAAAGTCATTTTCCCCTTCCTATACTATTAGCCAACTAACTACCAATCTTCCCCATGCAGAAACTAAACCATTCTTAGTGTATTCTTAGTATAGGATAGGGTCAGGAATATATGGTAAAGCTAGATGAACATACAGTATCTGAGAAGCATAAATCAAAATAATATACCATTATATATAGAAGAATCTATATGGGGTGATATATATATATATATATAAACATATAGATAGATAGATAGACAGGCAGATAATCATTCTTCAGAATTTACAGCTATATGCACATTCAGTACAAATCATACTTTAATTTTTTTTGTTGTTGTTGGTTGTGGGGCTTGAACTCTGGACTTGGGCGTTGTCCCTGCACTCTTCAGCTGAAGGTGTGAGCACTCTCCTGCTTGAGCCAGAGCGCCACTTCCGGTTTTCTAGTGGTTTATTGGAGATAAGCTTCATGGACGTTCCTGCCCATCTTTGAACCTCGATCTTCAGATCTCAGCCTCCTGAATAGCTAGGATTACAGGCATGAGCCACCAGCACCCAGCTTTACTTTAAATTTTGGATTCTGGGGCAAATAGACACCTGAAGAAATCTCTGGCCATAAAAGAAATGCAGATCAAAACAACATTGAGATTCCACATAACCCCAGTTAGAGTGGCCACTATCAAGAAAACTAATAGGGGCTGGGAAGGTGGCTCAGTAGTAGAATGCTTGCCTTGCATGCATGAGGCCCTGGGTTCAATTCCTCAGCACCACATAAGCAGAAAAAGCCAGAAGTGGTGCTGTGGCTCAAGTGGTAGAGCACTACTAGCCTTGAGCTGAAGAGCTCAGGTACAACGCCCAAGCCCAGAGTTCAGACCACAAAACTAACAAAAAGCAAAACAAAACAAAACAAAAATAATAACAGATGCTGGAGGGTATGTGGCCAAAGGGAATGCTACTATACTGTTGGTGGGAAAGTGAACTTGTTCAACCATTCTGGAAAGCAGTATGGACATTCCTCAAAAGACTAAACATAGAGCTTCCCTAGGACCAAGCAATCCCACTCCTGGGCATTTACCCAAATGACTACAAATCAGCCTACATTAAAGCCACCAGCACAACCAGTTCACTGAAGCATTATTTACCGTAGGTAAGATACAGAATCAACCCAGCTGCCCCTTAGTAGATGAATGGATCAAGAAAATGTGGTATATATACACAACTGAATGCTATGCTTCCATCAGAAAGAATAACCTTGCCCCATTTGTAAGGAAATGAAGAGACTTGGAAAAAATTATAGTAAGCAAAGTAAGCCAGACCCAAAGAAACACAGGCTGTATGGTTTCCCTCATTTGTGATAACTACAATATGTCTGTAAATCTACAAGTTAATCCAATGGATAGTAAAAGACAAATAATTATACTTGGACATGATTGAACTGCACTTTAAGCATCGCAGTGAGAACATAGGAGGATATTCTTAGGAGAGGATCACAATGGCTCAATAGCTATGTGCATATGACCAAAAAAAATGAGGCTTATCTAAATGAACTCCAAAAAATGGAAACAAGGTTGTTTTTTTTTTATTGTACTGTTTGTAGTTATTTCTTTTTTTCTTTCTTTTTTTTCCTTTGGTCTACTCCCTGTTGTCACTACTTTTTATTTCTGTAACCTTTGTTTTGTATATATGTTTATCTGATTTGGAGAAGGGAAGAGGAATCACAGAAATAGTGGGACAAAGGTTGAACCCACTCAACAGTGACACTAAATGAATTTTACAACTTGGGGGGAGGGGAGATGAGATGGGAAAAAGTGGGAGAAAATGGAGGGGTTGCCCTGTTCAAAAAGAAATATACTGCCAGGCACCAGTGGCTCATGCCTGTAATCCTAGCTACTCAGGAGGCTGAGATCTGAGGATCACAGTTCAAAGCCAGCCTGGGCAGTCCGTGAGACTCTTATCTCCAATAAACCACAAAAAAGTCCGTGAGACTCTTATCTCCAATCAACCACAAAAAAAAACAGAAGTGGCGCTGTGGCTCAAGCGGTAAAGCGCTCACCTTGAGCTGAAGAGTGCAGGGACAGTGCCCAGGCCTAGAGTTCAAGCCCCATGACCGACAAAAAAGAAACATACTGATTATCTGACTTAAAAACTGTAAATCACCTTTATAATAAAATTTAAATTAATAAAAATTTTGGAGGGGGCTGGGAAAGTGGCTCAGTGGTAGAGTGCTTGCCTCGCATGCATGAGGCCCTGGGTTTGATTCCTCAGCACCACATAAGCAGAAAAAGCTGAAAGGAGCTCTGTGGCTCTAGTGGTAGAGCACTAGCCCTTGAGCTGAAGAGCTGAGGGACAGCGCCCAGGCCCAGAGTTCAGGCCCCACGACTGACAAAAAAAAAAAAATTGGATTCTGGTCTCCAAAATTGCAGAAATACAATGCATGATACTATCTACCAATGCTGGGAAGCCACAGCTTCTAGTCACCATATGATCACAAGCGTAAACAACTAATCCTCTACAATAAAATGTGTGGCTAAGCTATAATGCATGGCAGTTTAGATGTACTTTCAACTTCCAGTATTTAATTGATGTAACTCCATCATAACTAAAAAAGCATCTGTAGTTTAAATTCTCCAATTAAATACTTCTGGTCACCACTGGCTTAGAAATCTTGGTTCTACAGAATTATTACAATTAATATTATTTTTGCTTAACTCTATAACAAAAATATGTCCAGAGCCCTTGTTTAGCACACAAGAGCTGAATTTACAAATAAATCACAACATGTCCAACTAGTTAATTATTTGGTTGTAACTATAAGGCCAGGGTATAGTCTAGTAAAACAAATTTTATCCACTTTTTTGTTGTTGTTGTTGTTGGTTGTGGGGCTTGCACTCTGGGCCTGGGTGCTGTCCCTCAGCTCTTCAGCTCAAGGTTAGTGCTCTACCACTTGAGCCACAGTGCCACTTCTGGCTTTCTCTGTTAATGTAGTACCAAGGAATTAAACCCAGGTCCTCATGCATGCAAGGCAAGCACTCTACTACTGAGCCAACTTCCCAGCCCCAAATTTTATCTACTTAAATGAAATACATTTAAGAAAAGGCTTAAAAGCCCAGTAGCTGGTATGAAAAGTGAAACAAACATTGTATTATGCTACTCACCTACTCAATGAAATAATTATAAAAATCAACATTTTATTTTAGAAACAAACTCACATTTCTACAAATGTAGAATTAAATATTTACATATGCAACACTAAATCTCAAATACAGGCATTAAACTGTTGAATGTAATTTACCAACCTGTGCAAAAATCTTAACCAGTCGTGAGTTGTGTGAGGGTCGAATTTGCAAATATTCTCTCCACCACTGTTTAGCATATACAAGAAATAATCGTTCTTTCTCTGCAGTTTTTTGACGTTCTAAGGCAAGCTTGAAATGAAAAGAACACATATTTCTTAATTTCCTTTCAATCTCTTTAACTACATGTATATAACAATTATACCACCATCCTTGTCTGCACCTACATCATTTCTTATTTGTAAGAGCCTCAACACTTTCCTATTTCTAGTTACCCCAGTACCTCATTCAGTCTTTCCATGACAGTCAAAGTAAGCCAGGTACCAGTGGCTCAGGCCTGTAATCCTAGCTACTCAGGACTTTGAGACCTGAGTAAGACTCACAGTTTGAAGCCAGTCCATGAAGGAAAAAGTCCATGAAACTCATCTCCAATAAACTACTCAAAAAAAATAGCTGCTGGGAGCTGGGCATCGGTGGCTCACGCCTGTTACTACTAGTTACTCAGGAGGCTGAGATCTGAGGATCACAGTTCAAAGCCAGCCCAGGCAGGAAAGTCCATGAGACTCTTTTCTCCAATAAACACTCAGAAAAGCGGAAGTGACAATGTGGCTCAAGCGGTAGAGCTCTCACCTTGAGCTGAAGAGCTGAAAGACAGTTCCCAGGCCCAGAGTTCAAGCCCCACGACTGACACACACACACACACACACACACACACACACACACACACACACACACACACACATGCACGCACAAACACACACACAAACACACACACACATACATAAGCTGCCGGGTACTGGTTGCTCACACCTGTAATCCTAGCTTCTCAGGAGATTGAGATCTGAGGATCACAGTTCAAAGCCAGCCCTGGCAGCGAAGTCCGTGAGATTCTTATTTCCAATTAACCAGTAGAAAACCAGAAGTGGTGCTATGGCTGAAGTGGTAGAGCACTCACCTTGAACTCAAGAGCTCAGGGACAGTGTGCCCAGTCACAGAGTTCAAGCCCCATGACCGACCAAAAAAAAAAAAAGCTGAGGTACAGCCACAGTTCAAGTGGCAGAGTGATAGCCTTAAATAAAAGAAGCTCAGGAGGGGCTGGGAAGGTGGCTCAGTGGTAGAGTGCTTGCCTTGCATGCATGAGGCTCTAGGTTCGACACCACAACACCACATAAACAGAAAAAGCCACAAGTGTCACTGTGGCTCAAGCTGTAGAGCACTAACCTTGAGCTGAAGAGCTAAGGGACAGCACCCAGGCCCAGAAATCGAGCCCCATTACAGACAGACAAACACACATGTATGATCATTTCCTTGTTTAAAACACTTCAATCATTTCCATTATGCTTTACACCTCATAGGCTATAAATTTGATAATCTCAGCACTGTTTAGACTACTATGCTTCTTGCCATGCAGATTTTTACCTACTTTAATCACTTGATATTAAGTGTCCCCCTGCCCCCCACAAATCCCTCTGCCACACATTACCCTGTTATTTTCCACAGAGAACTTTCTACTACTTGCTATTGTTTGCTGAGTCCACCAGAAATATCTATCTATCTCCCTATCTATATCATAGCAGAAGCATAAAAAATACTTCAAAATGTTAAATTTTACATACGTAAATGTATATACTTTTTAAGAGTTTCATCAGGATGGTTCTCATCCCCATCTCCTTTTTTGTTGTTGTTGTTGTTGTTGGCGATGCTAGGGATCAAACCCAGGGCAAGGCACATGGTAAGCACTGAGTAGAAGCTGTTCAAGTCCTTGCTTTGTAATTCTGACCTGGTTCTGCATTCCCCAAACTACATTACTGATTTCCCTATAGGAACAACACCATCATTATTTTTCTCATCCCTTTTGTTAACCTTTGAGTACTAATCTAAAAAGTAACTGTTATCATGCCCTCCATCTCAGGTCCTGACCCCTCCCACAAAACCAGTTCATCTGTCCAGGCCTAACTGCAGCTGGCCTTCAGCCCTAGCTGTTTCTCCTACTTCACTTTCCAGAGCCCTGTTTTACCGCAGCCCCCAGCTCCATCAGGGAAATGCTGCCTAATTGTAACTGTTATAATCAGAAAACCCCATCCCAGCTATGTGCCATCATTAGCATTCAGCAGACAGGCATACACACAGATTTCCCATACTTCCTGCCCCAAGCCCCCTGACTATAAATTTGACCTTAAACAAAGGATGAGTGCTATTGCCCCTCTCATTGAGGGAGGTGGCCTTGTCAGCCTTGCTGACAATAAAACTCCTTTTCCTATATGTGACTGTGTCCATGTAGTCTTCTAGGATGGTGACTTTCAGTAACAAATTATGATTTTCTGAATAAAAACTGTTTTATAGGATCAATACTACAAAAAAACATGCATAAAGAAGAAAACTATTTACCTGTGTATTCACTACTTCTTGGGATAATGTTTGATTGAGTGCTGGGTACATTTCAAGTTTTATATTTAAAATTCCCACAGAAACTTTTGATTCTGTGCCTGCAAACATAAATATGTATATGTTAATACTTATATTCAGAAATCAAATACTGCATGTACTTTTGGTGTGTGGTTATGTGTCAGTACTGGGGTTTAATCTAAGGTCCCAGATGCTATCCTTAGTTTTTTCACTCTAGGCTTTACTACTTCCAGATTTTTGAGGGTGTGGGGTGGGGTAGAGTGGGGTGGGGTGGGAAGTGTTAATTGGAGATGAGAGTCTCACAGACTTTCTTGCCTGGGCTAGATTTGAACCATGATCCGCAGAGCTGTCTCTTGAGTAGCTATCATTATAAGCATAAACCACCAGCACCTGGAAAATACTGCATGTATTTACTCAACTAAAGTCTTAACAAAAGTAATTTTAGGACTGTCATGCTTTCCTATTTAAATAGAGTACTTAATATTAACTTTAATATGCATGTTAAAAATGACCAATTCCTGATTCAACATCATTATCCAACAGAGAAATGCAAATTAAAAACAACCAAGATACCACTATACCTTTATCAGAATAACTAGAGTAAATACTGTTAATACCAAATATCAGCTAGTATTGAAATAATTTGATTATTTCATTATTATTTCATTGCTCATAGAAATAGAAGATAATACAACCACTTGAAATATGGATTGACAGCTCCTGATAAACGTGTGTATCTCTTGCCACATGATCTAGAAATCCAATGCCTGCATGTTCACCCTTTTAAAAAAAAAAGCCATGTTCCCACAAAACACCAATGTATATAGCAGCTTCACTTTCAATAGTCAAAACCTGGAAGTCACCCAAAGGTCTTTCTTCTATAGGGAATGAGTAAGCAAGCTGTGGTACATCCATATAATGAAATATTACTCAGCAAGTAAAGAGAATTATTGATACATGCCACCAACTGGGATAAATCTCAAACTATTCTGCTTGTGTTAAAAAAAAATAAAGAACACTATAATGTCCTCCCCCCCCCCAAAAATGACCAATTCCCCAGGCACTGGTGGCTTGTGCCTGTAATCACCTTTACTCAAGAGGCTGAGATCTGAGGATCAAGGTTCAAGGCAGCCTCAACAAGAAAGTCCATCAGACTTTTATTTCCAATTAACCACCAATAAGCCAGAAGTGAAACTGTAGAGCATTATTAGCCTTGCATGCCTGAGGCCCTGGGTTCGATTCCTCAGCACCACATAGCAAAAAGAAAAAAAGCTGGAAGTGGTGCTGTGGTTCAAGTGGTAGAGCGCTAGCCTTGAGCTGAAGAGCTGAGGGACAGTGCCCAGGCCCAGAGTTCAGGCCCCATGACCGGACCCCCCCCCCCAAAAAAAAGCCCAGAGACAGTACACCAGTCCTGAGTTCAAGCTCCAGGATTGGCGCACATGCGTACGCACACACGCACGCACGTGCGCACACACACACACACACACACAAAGAAATCAGTTCATTTTTCATTTACAAGACCATTTATCTACTAGTAAGAGACATATTTTCTTAGTTACCTAATCACATTTTTTACACTGATTTAATAATTTGTGAATTTTTCTTCATTAAATACACAGTACCAACCAGACTTACATTAAATACAAATCCAAAACACCTGCTAATAACTCACTCATTGTACCTCCATGAAAAAAGCAGAAACTATACTTGGTCATATACAGTAAACCCACTTGCTCTTTCTTTTTACTATATCACTTGAATACCAATTTTTCATTCATGCTTAGACTTAACAGAATTAAAAAAGTCATGTGCCAGTGACTCACATCTGTAATCCTACTTAGAAGGCTGAGATCTGAGGATGATGATTCAAAGCTGGCCCAGGCAGAAAACTCTATGAAACTCATCTCCAATTAATCACACACACACTCTCTCTCTCTCTGTCTTTCTCTGTCTTTCTCTCTCTCTCTCTCCCTCTCTCTCACACACACACACAGAGCCAGAGTAGAGTTGTGGCTCAAGTGGTAAAGTACTAGCCTTGAGCAAAAAAGTCCAGGGACAGTGCCCAGGCTCTGAGTTCAAGCCCCAGGAATGCCATAAAAAATAATTAGAAACCAGCAGGGTGCTGGTGGCTCTTGCCTGTAAACCCTAGCTACTCAGGAAGCTGAGCTCTGAGGATTACAGTTGGAAGCCAGCGTGGGTAGGAAAAGTCCATGGGACTCTTATCTCCCATCAATCATCTAAAAGCCAGAAATGGAGCTGTGGTTCATGTGGTAACTTTGAGCAAAAGGGCTCAGGGAAAGTACCCAGATCCCAAAACCACTACTGAAAATTTTTAAAAAGAAAAAGGAAAAGATACTTCACATTAGAACTAGTTTACATTTATTTCTTCAGCAAATCAGTGTATGTTGGTTTCCACATTATAATTATAACCATAGGGCTATTTCTGAAGGCATATAACTAGGATTATTTTTTTAAATACAACTATATAAAGCAAACATTTTTCCTCTATTTTTTATTTTATTCTGAGTCTGACTTTAAATTCAAATTTTTATTAAAGCTAGGCTGTCTATAGCCTTGTTTCACACTAGGAATAATCTTCAGTATTCTGAGTCAGACTTAAAATTCAAATTATTAAGGATAGGCTGTCCACAGCCATGTTTCATTCTAGGAATAATTTTCAATAACAAAGTAATTCCATTATATGTTATACTTAAAACACAAGTGGGGTGCTGGGAGGATGGCTCAGTGGTAGAGTGCTTGCCTTGAATGCATGAGGCCCTGGGTTCGATTCCCCAGCACCACATAAGCAGAAAAGGCTGGAAGTGGCACTGTGGCTCAAGTGGTAGAGAGCTAGCCTTGAGCTGAAGAGCTGAGGGACAGCATCCAGGCCCAGAATTCAGGCCTCCCGACTGACAAAAACAAACAACCACAACAACAACAAAAAAAGGTGGGTTTTGTTTTCTTCATTTTAGCAGAAATATATTACATAGAAAGCAGTATGCAAGATTCCAAAGAAATAATGATAAATTCATCATTTTTACCCTTTACTACTTAGTCATACCGATATTGAGTATGATGTCATCTCTTCCAGGTCTCACTGCACTGAAAAAGGCTAGAAGACCTACTCCCTACTTTAAGAAGCACTAGTCGGAGCTGGGCATGATGATGCAAACCTGTTATCCCAGCTCTGAGGGGGCTGAGGCAGGATGCCAGACTGGAAAAGCTTGTCAAGGCTGGGAATATGGCTCAGTGGTAGATTGATTGCCTAGCATGCATGAAGCCCTGGAGTTCAATTCCTTATACCACATAAACAGAAAAAAGCCTGAAGTGAAGTGGTGCTGTGGCTTAAGTGGTAGAGCACTAGCCTTCAGGCAAAGAGGCTCAGAGACAGTGCCCAGGCCCTGAATTCAAGCCCCATGACAAGCCAAAAACAAAAACAAAGTTTGTCAAGCTAAAGCCAGACACCAGTGGCCCATAATCCTAGATACTCAGGAGGCTGAGATCTAAGCATCAAGGTTCAGAGCCAGTCCAGGCAGGTAAATCCATAAGACTCTTATCTCCAATTAATCACCAAAAAGAGTAGAACTATGGCTCAAGTGGTATAGCACTAGCATTGAGGTAAAAAAGCTCAGAGACAGTGCCCAGGCCCCAAGTTCAAGCCTAGGACCAGGCCCCACCCCGAAAAAAAGTTCAAGACTAAAAAGACAGAACCATAATACCTCTATCCTCCCTCCACCCCCCCAAAAAAGAACCACTGTACTATGTGTGCTAGAGAGTAAGGTATTTTAGTAGATGTAAAAACATTATTTTTCTTTATAGTCAGACTTATTCCAATATATAAGCTAAAAAAAAGTTTTGAACCTCAATTTTTCTGCAATAATTTTACTAAAAATTTTCCCCTTAAGGTAAAAGGCCAGACTAACTCTAAAGTACTACATTGCTTATTTCTTAATATATTTCCTAAGGTTACTATTGTAATCCTAATAAAATTCTGTTTTACAGGTTTATCTCCTGGCTTATAAAGCTGCTCTGAAGATATAAAATGCATTTACAAACTGCCTACAAAAAGATAACAGTGACACAAATCATCATACCTACACCCATAAGTTCCACAGTCAGACTGGTTACTCCATTTTCTGAGCCCAAAACAGATCGCCATTCCAGAAAATAAGATGCTATTAAAGTGGTCTCACCAAATATATCTGTTTTGATTAATACCATATGAATTGGATCACTTATTGATAACATTGTTGTTGAATCAGCCATTCTAGTTCCATCACCTAGCAACATAAACCAAAAAAGAAATATACGACGTTATTTATTTACTTAGGGAACATAAAACAGTAATTTTCTTAAAAAGTATACTAAATAGAAGGCTTATAGAAAACCAGAGAATAATTTGGTAATGTCTCAAAAACCATGCCAGAGCCTGGAAATAAAAGTAGAGTCCTATTTTCACCACTTTTTTTTTTTTCAGTCATGTGGCTTGAATTCTGGGTCTGGGTGCTGTCCCTGAGCTCTTCAGCTTAAGGCAAGCACTCTACCACTTAAGCCACAGTACCACTTCTGGTTTTCTGGTGGTTAATTGAAGATAAGAGTCTCATGGACTTTCCTGTCTAGACTGACTTTGAACCATGATCCTCAGATCTCAGCCTCCTGAGTAGCTAGGATTATAGGCGTGAGCCACTGGCACCCAGCTCACCACTAACTTTCAGTGAGTAGAACAATTATGAATTACCTAATTAGAAAATAATCAATGCTTTCTAATCCATAAGAAGTCACTAAGGTAGGGAACCTTTTCCTACCAAAGGTCATTTGGATATTTATATCATTCGCCAGCCATACAAAATTATCAATTCAGGAAGATGACTGAGAACAGCCTATGACAAATGTCTGGCTAACCCTAACCCTGTCACGTACCAAATGTTTGTGGGTCTCATGCAGCTCATGGGCCAGATATTCCCCACTACTGCTTTAAAACTACTTGTATGCTACAATACAAAACCATCAAATGTCAACTTTAATCTTCAAACTACCTTTATTCTCTAGCCTCCAGAAGTTTATTATCTACACTGTATTACTGACACAAAACTGAAAGATCTACCACCTTAAATCCAGCAAATTATCCCACTAATATTTTTATAGAGGAAATCTATTTTAAAACCCCAAATTACAAAGGTATAATTGGTAACTGTGCTTACTTCATGATTATAAAGTTTTCTAAGTTGACAACTAAAAGGCATAAAATAGAACTTTGTTATTGTCATTGTCCACTATAACGCTGCAACTGCTTAATATTTAGGGAAAATTTGCAAACAGAATAAAAGAAAGATGAGGAGAAGTCAAATCAAAATCAGCAAGAGGAAAAAAGAAGAGATTTATCCACTAAAAATCTCCTCTAATAGCAAAAGTTGGCACCATTGTTCTACAATACGTAATAAAGATCTGCTCAATTAAATGACTATTAATGCTTACCTAGGCTTTCCCTGTGTACTTCAAGTAAAAAGCCATCATGAAAATCTGGTTCACAGGCACATGGAACAGGTTTAGAACGAAAACGTTGATTCCGATAATGTAAACATAAGGTAAAAGTTGAACAAACTTGTCCTGGTAAAGGCTCAGGTTCTTGTAGATGTTCCAAGAAAGCTTTTCCACCCAAAACCTGAAGGTAAAGATACCTCCGTGTTGGATCAATATTAGCTGTAAAGTGTAGCAATAAATATGAGGAAACTGCCAAACAATTTAATGAATGTGATCAAAACATAAGGAAACAACTTGACAACCAAAGATTAAGAGAGAATAACAATTTTACTATATTATATAGCAAGATTATTTGCTTTCTGGGAAGGAAATGTACATTATGGTATTCTTTTCTGAGTTTATATTCTAGCTATTTTCAACAATGAATTCAGAGCCCAAGTCTTTTGCTTTTTGTTTAGTTTTATTTTGTTTTATGTTTTAAGAAAGTAATCTTGCCTAGGCTGGTGTATTCCCTAGTCTGACATAGGGCAGACTGGCCTCAAACTTGAAATCCTTCTACCACTGTCTCCCAAGTTCTGGGAGTACAGGCATGGGCCACCCCACGCAGCTGTACTTTTCACTTTCTGCTTATATATGTTTTATGTAACTTCACTTTCATAAACCAACTCAATTACCAACTTAGCAAGCATATTTGTCAATTATTCTACCATTTAAAAAGCAAAACATTGGAGAGGGAAGGGATGGTAGGGGAAAAACAAAGGAGGAGGTTACAATGCTCCATAGAAAATGTACTTATTACCTTACTCATGTAACTGTAACCTCTCTGTACACTATTTTTACAATAAAAAACAAAAAAAGCAAAAATATTTTCTGTAAAATGAATTATTAAGATATAAGAAACCAGTCTACTTGTTTTTGCATGCTCTGTGCTATATATAAAATCTTGAGGGGCTGGGAAGGTGGCTCAGCAGTAGAACTCTTGCCTTGCATACCTGAGGCCTTGGGTTCGATTCCTCAGCACCACATAAGGAAAAAGAAAAAGGCCAGACGTGGCGCTGTAGCTCAAGTGGTAGAGCACTAGCCTTGAGCTGAAGAGCTGAGGGACAGCGCCCAGGCCCAGAGTTCAAGCCCCACGAGAAGATCCATAAAAATAAAAAATAAAATAAATAAAATAAAATCTTGAGATGTATTTTATATAAAACAGAAACTAAGGACCTGAACTCAAGTGCTAGAACACATGCCAACCAAACACAAGGACCTGAGTTTTAATCCTTAGTACTGCAAAAGCTAACTAGGGACAAAAATGTATTTTATTTTGGAAATAAAATAATACTATAGCACAGTAATATACCATCACTAGTCACAACTAAATTCATGTAAAAGCATATACATACTTTTTTTAAATGTTGATTGTTTATCAAAACCAACAGCATGTTTCGGAGAGGAAGGAAGTTCTTGATCAACACTGTCCTAGAAAGATTTTTTTTTTTAATTAGAAAACAAAAATTATAGTTAAGAAAATGCTAATAATGGAACTAAGCACTGACCCCCAAAAAGCCCCATGTTCTCCGGAAGACAGAGGCATAAGGATCAAAAATGTGAGGCTATATATTGCAAGTTCTAAGCCAGTCAGGGTTACTATGGAAGACTATCTCAAAAAAATATGTATATAAACAAGAAGCCCCTTAGTTTCACTAGTCTAATTAAAATAGTTTAAATACCTGCATAAAAGCTATAACTGGTCACTCCTGAAAGTTGAATTACTAAGAAATTAAATTGTCTATCAACCTTGTCACACACAGAATGCTAAAAACAAATTCTAAAAACATTAGCAAATTTCAACAAAAAAACATGAACTTATTTTAATAAGGTGGCATTAATCCAGTAGAGGCTGATATTAGGTCAACAGATGGTTTTTGTAAACCTCAAAAACCCCTAAATAAATAAGTAAATAAATAAAGCCATATTACAATAATTCCTTGGTATACTATGAAGTCCACCCTATTTTTATAGTATTGAGGTCACAGTTTTTCATTATTACCTCATTTTCAAAATAGCACCTATAACTGTACACTGAGAAGCTAACTACTGACCTATTTGTATGAAGATATGAGGGCTCTTACATAATTTTTTTAACAATTTTATACTTTTATTTTAAAATAATTGTTTAAAAAATAAGTATAACTTAATAAGTTATAGAATAATCTTAGTGAAAAACAACTTTGTTAAATAGTAAACTGACTAAAATGTGTTTAAGTTTCAGACTTAGAGATTAAGAAAAACCACTGAAGACAGGAATTAAGCATAAAACTTCAATCATATTGATATATATGTACTATCTGCCTTACTCCAGCATAGAGCTAACTTCAACTTGAAATAAGGATATTATTAGACAGAATGAACAAAGTGGTTTACAGAAAGGACAGACCCCAAGTAAAGACCCTATAAACAGTGAGTTCCAAGTGCATATTCATTTCTACTTTTCCCTTACATTACTCACAGGAACAAAATTAAGTTCTTTCATCACATCATCAATGATTCCTCGCCGTCTAAGGGCTTTGATCAGATCTTCTGTTGATAAATGTTGTTGGTCAGGTGCCAATTCTTCACGTATTGTTTCCGCAAGAATTTCCCTTATTCTGCCATGGACATCCATCTGAAGAAGACTCACAGTATAGTTTACAACATTACAAAGCAATTAAATACCATCCACTTTTTAGGCTTCTAGAGGTAGCAGTAAACCTCCACTTGTTATAGAGAACAAATGTAAGCTTTTTAAATTTTTTAAATATAACTTTATTGTTATTATTAAGGGGTTGTACAGAGGGGTTACCTTTCATAAATCAGGCAATGTGTACACTTGTTTTTGGACAACGTCCTTTCCTTCACTTTCCCTCCGTTTTTCCCTCTTGTCCTTGGCCCACAAGTTGCATAGTTCATTTTCCACATAGTGTCTACAGAGTATCATGACTGCGTTTGTTTACACTTCTTCCCTCCACTCAAAGGTAAGCTTTTAAACGATAACACTCCTAAGTAAAATTCTAAGAATCATCTCTACTACCTTTCTTACCCTTTATTCACAAATAACACTCAATGACAACAAAATCGGTTAAGAAGAAATTATTCAGAGTACACCTACCTGGGCGATGTTTGCAGATCAAAGAGTTTCCGCTCTCACCTTAATAGATGTACAACCCTGCGCTACCTTATGAATCTGATGCCTCCCCTCCAGATGGGAAAGGTGGGCTGTGGAGAGGATTCGAGCACGGGCGCCCCATAACCAAAGGCTTTGTTACTTCAACTCCGGGCGCTCAGCTGAGCGCCCCCAGAGTTCTTGAGCTCGGAAAATGGTAACCAGGTTCGTTCATCTTCATTTTCTAGTCTCCTCTCCTTGACTTCTTAAAGAACCGCGGATGGGAGGGCGCTCCGGGGTCCCCCTTACAGTAACCAGTCGACAAATCCGCTCCCAGGGCATCTCACACGCGATGCGACCCGGAGAACTCGCCCGCCAATCGCTCCGTGTTTACAAACCGTCCAACAACCAGACCGTTCCATGACTCGCTATTTCTAGAACTCTCTCTGCTTGTTCTTCTGCTGAGGCTACAAAACGGCTCTGGCCTCCCCCACAAACCCTCTCCGGGGTCCCGGTCCCGCCTGCTCTCACCTTGCTCAGCTGCTGCTGGATGAGCTGCTTCAGTTCCGAGGCTTTCTCCGGAGGCAGTGACATGTCGGCGGCCAGAGCCTCCAGGCTGCTCCCCGCCTCCGACGCTCTCACACAGGGGGTCGCCGAGGTACCGCCGCGGAGCCTCAGTGGAGGACAAGCTCAGCGGCCGACCGCGCGCAGCCACCGAGGAGCGCAGCGCAGCGCAGCGTCAGGTCTGCGTCCGGAGAGAACCAAGGTTGCCGCGGCGGCGGCGGCGGCGGCGCCAACTGTTTTCAAACGGCGCCGGGAGGACCCGATTTTGGGCTGTCCGCCCCATTGCCTGATCACTTCCGTCCGCGCCCCATCTTGTCGCAGGACCTGCACCACACAGCTTCAGCGCACTCGGTCACCTGGTCTTGCCAGCTGCCCCAAAGCTCTTCTTGTTTCCTCTCTCCAGCCCTGGTGGCGACCTCCTTCAGCCCTGTGTGCCGGCAGGAAGCTGGACAGTCCCACAGAACCAGGCGCCGAGGGGATTGAAGGACCCTGTCGGCGAGGCGCCGGGCTCTGGGGACTGAACAGTGTGGAGTCGACGCCGATCTCCGCTTTCCGCTTTCCTAGCACCCTCGTTCTCCTCAAGTCCGGGTTCATACCTTTCCTCGCTGCCAAAAATGTTTGTTCCCTGCGGGGAGTCGGTGCCCGACCTCACGGGCTTCACGCTCTTGATGGTGAGTCTCGGCCTGAGCTGGCGGCTGCCGCCACCCGGACCCGGGGTAACCCACCCGACCTCGGGAGAAGTGGAGTTGTTTCTTCTGCTAAGGATTTTCAGCTTGAAAAAAAAATAGGAGGGAGGTTGGCAGATGTCCACATGGAACCTTTGTCGATGCCACCAATAGTCGTCTACGAAATGTAGACTTCGTTGACTGTTCGGACGCTTTATGTGTGTGTATTACACATATACTGTACATACCTTGTGTGGGGCAGGCCTAAATTTTATCTTTGAAAGCCTGTTTCCGAATAGTGTAGAGATACTCCTAAGCTAGCATATCATTGTCATTAGGCAACTACTGTTCGAGTAATAAAAGTAACGTTTGCCTGTGGACAGTGGTACCATTGCCGGCATTCAGTCATTGTTTCAGTAAGCAGGCTGTTAGGTGTAAATATTAGCTTATTCTCAGAGAGTTTGCATTCTCTTGGAAAACTCACGGAAATCAGTAAGATCAATATGATTAGGAAGTTTGAAAAACATACAGAAAAGCCTTAAGGTAATTGATAGGAGGAACACAACACATGGACCTGTCAAGAAAAGCTTCTTAGAGAAATTAATGTCTTTTACTGGGCTCCCATGGCTCATGTCTGTAATCCTAGCTGCTCAGCAGGCTGAGATCTGAGGACCAATGTTCGAAACCAACCTAGGCAGAAAAATCTGAGGAACTCATCTCCAATTAACCAGCAAAAAAAAAAAATAAAACCAGCTAGAAGTGGAGGTGTGGCTCAAATGGTAGAGTGCCAGCTTTAAGCAGATATGCAAAGCAGGAACATGAGGCCCTGAGTTCAAGCCCCAGTACAAAGCACAGAGAGGGGGAGGAGTTAATATCTGACACAGCATGGAGCATTGGGGCTGCAAAGAATGTGTAGTGGCACATTGGGAAGGAATTGTTTGGAGGCTCTGTGAATTCAGAAGACACCACTGGAGAATGCATTGTTTTTAGTGGTGTAAGACTAGAGAGAGAACTTTTATTCCAAGGGTCTTTTTAGTCAACAACATGGTGGCCATCTAGGCACAGTTACTAACTGGAGTGATAAAGGGTAGAATAGTAGCCTTATTTGAAGTGGGTTAAATAAGTAAAAGCCTTACTAGGGTGTGTAGCTATATTTGAGATGGAGAATTGTGTATGTTGTGTATTCATCAGTTCAGAGATGAAGTTGTTAAGCTTTAGTGGACAACTTGGTGAAGTTTAGTTGGCTATGTAGGGTGAGAAGTGAGGTGACAGCTAGGAAAATACATGGAGTCATGAGAGGATTTTTTTTTTTAGAATACAAGGTATTAGAACAAGTGTACATGCTGATAGGATTAATTTGTTAGTGAGGAAAGGAGGGATTATACACTTGAGGCTAACCAAAGTAACAAAATTATTGGGAAGAGAATTACAGGAGGTAGCCAGATGAGATTAATGAGAAGTTAGAAAATGCTTAGGAACCCCTCTGTACAGTATGTTCACAAAAAATAAAAAACATAAAATAAAGAAAAAAGAAAATGCTTAGGAAATCCTGAAGATCAAAAGAAAACAGTTGTTGGAAGAATGCAATGGAGGAGCTCATTAAAGAGATACTTTGGGATGCTGACCATGATGTCACCTGCTTTAATCTTAGCTAGTGGAGAGGCAGAGACAGGAAGATCCTAGTTCACTAGTAGTCTGAGAAAAATTAGTGAGATTGTCTCAAAACAAAACAACAAGAACAACAACAAAAAAAAAGATGTGATGAATGCCTATAGTCTCAGGTGCTTGAGAAGCAAAAGAAGTAAGTTGGAGGCCAGCACAAGCAAAGTTATCATAAAATACTATTTGAAAAACAAAACTAAAAGCAAAAGACCTAAGGGTATGACTCAAATGGTAAAGCACTTGCCTAGAGGTCCTGAGTTCAGTCCCAAATACTGAAGGAAAAGAATACTTAGGATAGGAGACTGAGGCAGAGAGGATCTTGAGTTTGAGGCCAGCCTGGGCTACCATATATTCTATATTCTAAGGACTGAATCAGATGTAATTGATAAAGGAAAAGGAAGGAATTTCATAATTTAAGCCAATGAGGGAATAATTTTGCTCTTTTGTGAAATACAGATAAAAGGACAAGATTGGGCAAAGTTCAGTCTTGTACATATTGAATGAGCTTCCTATGCCATAATCTACATCCAGTAGATTGGAACTAGAAAATAATTGTGGGATATAGGTAGATATTTGGGTCTTTGTTGTTCTAGGTATGTGTATGTAATGTAAAAAGATCACTTCTGGGAGTGGATAGGGAAAGAGATAAGAAAGTAAGCAAACTGGCAGAAGGCCAAGATTGATTTTGTTTGTACCTCATATCCCTTAACACTTGGCTTTTTCACTGTCTGCACCATTCTTTTCCCAGAGTGATAAGATTCTTTAGCTTATTCAGGTATGTAGTCATTTTTCATCTGAAATGAGTCTTCTCTTGATCATCCTATTTAAAATTGAAATTGACTACAAGCACATTTACACTCAGTTTTTCTAGTGTTTATTACATGCAAACCATTAGAATGGAAGCTTCATGAGGGCAGAAACGTCTGTTGGTTTGTTTTATTACATGAAATTCAATATGTACCTGTGCACCTGTACAAAAGCATTCAATTCTACTGCTTTGGTTATTACCTTCTGTTTAAACTTTTTAAAGAGCTGCTGATTTTGGTGACTCATCTAACATATCTTTTTTTTTTCCCAGCCAGCTGTATCTGTTGGGAATGTTGGCCAACTTGCAATGGATCTGATTATTTCTACACTGGACATGTCTAAGATTGGTTACTTCTATACAGATTGTCTAGTGCCAATGGTTGGAAACAATCCTTATGCAACTGCAGAAGAAAATTCAACAGAACTCAGTATCAATGCTGAAGGTATGTCTTTAGCATGGTTTTGTTTTTTGGATTTTTTTTTAATATGTTGTTTTATATATGGTTTTTGACACGGGTCTTACTATGCACCCCAGGCTGGCCTGGAACTAACTGTGTAGTCCAAATTGGCCTCAAAAAAAAAAAAAACCACAGGCTACTCAAGTGTTAAGAATTACAGGTGTATTCCACCACACTTGGCTTGAGTCTTTAATTTGGAATTAGACAAAAAGGTGGGCATGGTGATACATACCTATAGCCTACTTACAAGGAAGGCTGGAGCAAGAGAATCATTTCAGCTCAGAAGTCCAGCCTAAGCAACATAGCAAGAGCTTGTCTTAAAAAAAAGAAAAAGGCAGGGGCTGGGAAGGTGGCTCAGTGGTAGAGCGCTTGCCTTGCATGCCTGAGGCCCTGGGTTCGATTCCTCAGCACCACATAACCAAAAAGAAAAAAGCCAGAAGTAGCGCTGTGGCTCATGTGGTAGAGTGCTAGCCTTGAGCTGAAGAGCTGAGGGACAGCGCCCAGGCCCAGAGTTCAGGCCCCACAACTGGACCCAAAAAAAAAAGGCAGGACCTAAAGAGCAATAGATAAATGAGCCCTGATGCTTAATGCTTAATGATGAAATAAAAAGCATAAGTTGGTTTTGATAGAAAGAAGAAAGACTCCAGTAGAACATTCCTAAGAGCTATAATTGAACCTCTGGTCTAAGAGAGCTCATGGCAGTGTCCTCTAGGTCTGGAAAGAAAGGCTTAGTTTAAGTGAGTCCAAAGGCCTCGGCCACAGCAGGCGTGGCCTCCTTTCATCTGCATATCACTTTCTCCCCTTCTTGGTCTATGTTTCTTAGCTTGGGTCAGAAGACCCAGTGCCATTAGACTAAATGTAGTCTTTGTTTTTCTTTTTTTATTGTTGTTGTTGGTTGTGGGGCCTGAACCCTGGGCCTGGGTGCTGTCCCTCAGCTCTTCAGCTCAAGGCTAGTGCTCTAGCACTTGAACCACAGCGCCACTTCCGGCTTTTTCTTATATGGTGCTGAGGAATCGAACCCAGGTCCTCATATGCGAGGCAAGCACTCTACCACCGAACCACCTTCCCAGTCCTAGTCTTTGTTTTTCTGTAAAAGAATCCTAGACAATCAGTAAGAGAAGATGATAAACAGACCCCATAGCATCTTCCCTCCCTAATATAAAGTTTATTGAGAAAGAAATAGTGTGTGTGTGTGTGTGTGTGTGTGTTTGTGTGTGTGTGTGTGTGTGTTGGTTCTGGGGCTTGAACTCAGGGCCTAGGCAGTATGTGTGTGAGAGTGAGAGTGTGTGTGTGTGTTTGTGTGTGTGTGTGTTTGTGTTGGTCCTGGGGCTTGAACTCAGGGCCTAGGCACTGTCCTTGAGCTTTTTAGTTCAAGGGAGCCACAGTTCTGGCTTTTTGGTGCTTAATTGGAGATTAGAGTCTCATGGACTTCCTATCCAGCCTGGCTTTGAACTACAGTCCTTAGATCTCACCCTCCTAAGTAACTAGGATTGCAGGTATGAGCCACCAGTCTGGCTGTGATAGGATCTTGCTTTTTTTTTTTTTTTGGTCAGTCATGGGGCTTGAACTCTGGGCCTGGGTGCTGTCCCTGAGTTCCTCAGCTCAAGGCTAGTGCTCTACCACTTGAGCCACAGTGCCACTTCTGGTTTTCTAGTGGTTAATTGGAGATAGAGTTTCATGGACCTTCCTACTGGGCTGACTTTGAATCTTGATCCTCAGATCTCAGCCTCCTGAGAAGCTAGAATTACAGGCATGAGCCGCCATGCCTGGCTTAGGATCTTGCTTTTTGCCTTGGGCTAGCTCAAAGAGATTGAGTTGCTTGGTGCTACCGATACTATATACTTTTCCTTGACCATAAGATTCTGTAATTTCTTCTTGACTGTCAGGCTTGACATCAGGGAACAATGGTTATAAATATAGGATAGGACCAAGTGAGTAGGGAAGAGTTCCTATTGATCATGAAGCACAAGAGCATCTAGTTGCTTCCTTTGGTAGCCTCTTAGTCATCTGTTTAACCATTTTTATTTTAAGTTTTAGCAGTCTTGAGGCTTGAACTCAGGGTCTGGTAACTGTCCCTGAGCTCTTCTCAAGGCTAGTGCTCTGCCACTTTGAGCCACAGCTCCACTTCCAGTTGTTGGGTAGTTAATTGGAAATAAAAGTCTCATGGGGACTTTCCTGTGTGGGCTGGCTTCAAACTGTAATCCTCAGATCTCAGCCTCTGGAGTAGCTAGGATTACAGATGTGAGCCACTGGTGTCTGGCTGTTTAACCATTGTAATGACAAATCAGAAAGTGATAGAACAGTTTGAGAGGCCATTGGTAGATTGAAAGACAAATGAACTAATATCTTAGTTATCATATATAAAGTTCTTAGCTTATAATAAAAAAATCCTTTTGGGAAGTAATCTTACTACAGAAATTCCTGAAAGAAAGATAGCTTTGTTATTTTATGAAATTATTTTATGCCTTAAAAGATAAAAGATTATAGGCTCATGCCTATAATCCTAGCTACTCTGGAGGGTAAGATCTGGGGATCAAGATTTGAAGCCATCTTGGGCAAGAAAGTCCATGAGACTCTTACCTCCAATTAACCACCAAAAATGCAGAAGTGGAGCTGTGGCTCAAGTGGTAGAGCATTAACCTTGAGTACAAAAGCTCAGGGACAGCACCCAGACCTTTAAGCCCCAGGACTGGCTGGCACACACATACACACACACACATATGCACACACAAAAGACAGTATATACAATATAGGATATATAGAATATACTTTAGTGATAAAAGCTACCATTTACCAGGTATTTACTTTTGAGCTAAATGCTATAATGTGCCTTTATATGTATTAATTTATTTAATCCTTACAAGGTAATTTTAGGTGCTTTTTATTTCTTTATGTTTTTTTCTTTTTTTTAAGTTTTAATTTTTTTTTTTTTTAGTGCTGGGTATTGAGCTAGGTCCTTGTACTTCTAAGCAAGTGCTGTTCCACTGAGCTATATCCCTAGCCTTCCATAGCTAAATGAGGAAGACATGGCCTGGAGAAGTTCTGTGTTTGATAACTGGTGTATGATAACTGATGTAACTGAGATTCTTTTTTTTTTTTTTTTTTTTTTTCAGTTGTGGGGCTTGAACTCTGGGCTTGGGCGCCGTCCCTGTGCTCTTCAGCTCAAGGAGAGTGCTCTACAGCTTGAGCCACAGTGCCACTTCTGGTTTTCTAGTGGTTTATTGGAGATAAAAGTCTCACGGACTTTCCTGCCCGGGCTGGCTTTGAACCGCGATCCTCAGATCTGAGCCTCCTGAGTAGCTAGGATTATAGGAGTGAGCCACCAATGCCTGGCTTTGTAACTTAGATTCTAATCAAGGCAATGTAACCCCAAAAACCTTACCACTCTGCTATTGCATCTCACTCAAAACACACCCTACTGTGCTGTGGTTTCACAAGCTGGCAGTAAATCAGTGCATGAATATAATTCTTACCTACTTTATTTATGCCTGTACTCAACCACTGGATCCCAGCCATTTTTTTTTTATTGTGAAAATACTGTACAGAGGAGTTACAATTACATGGGCAAGATAATGAGTACATTTCTTATCAAGCATTGTAGCCTCCTCCT
>NW_012267316.1:6964414-6968965 GCF_000151885.1 Dipodomys ordii | reverse complement strand
ATTTAAATGCTTTGTTTTTCCCCTTCCCCTCCACAAATTATACCGACATCAAATACAGTGAAAGCAGGGGTTATACTGTGGGGGAGGGCCCAGCCATTTTGTTTAAAAGATGAGTTATTTAAAAAATGACATTCTATAACCTAATACATATATATATATATATGTATGTACATATGTGTATGTTGTGCATCTTAAAAGATAAAATTATTTTCTTACATAACTAAAATGACATTACTGATAAAATTAGTATTTTCTAATATCTTCTTGTATTTCATACTATTTTACTCAAAATATCACTTAAAATTAGCTTCTTCAGATCAGAACCTGTAATATATCTGACTGTTGTACCCTTGAATCATTTACTTTAGAAAATATGGGGCTGGGAAGGTGGCTCAGTGGTAGAGCGCTTGCCTTGCATGCCTGAGGCCCTGGGTTTGATTCCTCAGCACCACATAAGCAAAAAGAAAAAAAGCCGGAAGTGGCGCTGTGGCTCAAGTGGTAGAGTGCTAGCCTTGAGCTGAAGAGCTGAGGGACAGCGCCTAGGCCCAGAGTTCAGGCACCACGACCGGACTCAAAAAAAAAAATTAGAAAATAAAAGTCCCTTTTATTCTTCTTCATCATTAAATTGATCTATTGAAGAAAGTCTGACCCATAGACTATAAATATATTGCCTTCTGCATTTGTCTGATCATTTTCTTGTGCTGTCATTTGGCTTATTCATCTAACTTTTGTAATTTCCAAAACAAGCTAGGTCTGAAGGTTTGATTTAATATAAGATAGGTATTGTTGGTTAAAATATATAAAGGGTGATGTTGTTTTCTATTACATCAGAAGAAAAAGTACAAGAAAACAGGATCCTAACATGTTTCACTGATGGAAAATGTAGGAGTTGCTATTACTGAAGATGATGTGTCTTAGTTTGTTTTTCTTTTTCTTTTTCTTTTTGTCAGTCCTGGAGCGTTTGAACTCAGGGCCTGGCACTCCCCCTGAATTTTTGTGCTCAAGGGTAGTGCTCTACCACTTTGAGACAGGGTGCCAATCCTGGTTTTTGAGCGGTTAATTGAAGGTAAGAGTCTCATGGGGATTTTTCTGCCTGGACTGGCTCCAAACTAAGATCATCAGATCTCAGCCTCCAGAGTAGCTAAGATTACGTGTGAGCCACCAGCATGCAGCTGTGTCTTAGATTGTAAGTTTAGTCTGCCTGTACCCTACAGATTACTTTTCACACCTATATCTGTTAAGTTGTACTATATATGTATGTCAAAGATAGACTAGCAGCCTGTGTTTTCTTATACCTACTCTCTTTTTCCTCATTCCTAAATTTACTGCTCTACTTCCTTGGCCTGACTGTACCTGGGGCTCACTAGACTGACTTGCTGACTGTGGTATAATCCTTACTCCCACTATATCATATGAATCATAAGGAGATAATTCCCAGAAATTGTAACATGGGAGAACTGATTCGCAAAGCATTTGCTTAATGTAAGGTCATGTGCAGTCCTTCCTTTTGTGTACGTATATGCATTTGTGTGTATGTGTGTGTATGTGAGTATTGGCAATTGAATGAACTCAGAGCCTGAGTGCTGTCTCTCAGCTTTTTTGCTCAAAGTTCACACTTTAACCCTTGAGCCATTGCTTACTTCCAGCTTTTTGTTTGTTAGAGTTAAGAGCCTTATGGATGGGGCTGGTAGAGCACTTGCCCTGGGTTCGATTCCTCAGCACCACATAAGCAAAAAGAAAAAAGCCAGAAGTGGTGCTGTGGCTCAAGTGGTAGACTGCTAGCCTTGAGCTGAAGAGCTGAGGGACAGCACCCAGGCCCAGAGTTCAAGCCCCATGACCGGACCCCCCCCCAAAAAAAAAAGAGCCTTATGGACTTCCCTAGCCTTAGCTGGCTTCAAACCTTGATCTTCAGTCTCAGCCTCCTGAGTAGCACCCAGCTAATGTGATCTCTTTATAGTATCTAAAAGCTTTATCTTAGGACTGAGGTTGTGGGTCAAATGACTGAGCATCTGTCTAACAAACATGAGGCCTTGAATTTGAATGCCAGTATTGGCTCCAAAAATCTTTTACTATAAAAGCTTAACCTTGGAGCTGGGAATGTAGCTTAGTGGTAGAGTGCTTGCCTAGCATGCGTAAAGCCCTGGGTTTGATTCCTCAGTACCACATAAACAGAAAAAGCCAGAAGTAGTGCTGTGGCTCAAGAGATAGAGTACTAACCTTGAGCAAAAGAAACTCAGGATCAAGTGCCTAGGCCCTGAGTTCAAGCCCCAGGACTGGCAGGACAAGCCAGTTCAAGCCCCAGGAAAGGGAGGGAAGCTTAATCTTTAGCACAGTTGACCTAGACCTGTCTCCTTAGTGGCTCTTTTGTTCATACAAGAACTTATTTGTAGATGTGAAATTGAGGAAAGGATCCTTAAGTGTTACTAGAATAGGCCCTTCTAAAATCTAGTGGAAGTTATTAATCTTTTTTTTTTTTGTAGGTCGTGGGGCCTGAACTCTGGGCCGAGGCGCTGTCCTTCAGTTCTTCAGCTCAAGGCTAGCGCTCTACCACTTGAGCCACAGCACCACTTCCGGCTTTTCTGTTTATGTGGTGCTGAGGAATTGAACCCAGGGCCTCATGCATGCAAGGCAAGCACTCTACCACTGAGCCATCTTCCCAACCCGAAGTTATTAATCTTCCCAGAAAAAAAAATGTGTATACACATCAGCTCACAGAAAGTTTTGTACTATTTCAGGGCCTTTGAAATGTTCTAAAGAATACAAGCATACGTATTCCATGATTTGATTATATGGCTAACATTCTCTTGCTTTTTACTATTTCTTCCATTAATCTCAGTAAGTGTTGCTGTTCTTAGGAGAGAAGAGGGAAGTGTATCAGAAACTGAAACTTTAGATTTCTTAAGAAATTTATTTGCTATAAAACCAGAAATTTCTGGGGTGTATGGCTGGGGGGGGGGGGAATGTGGAAACCTCTGATTTTGCATCTGAAGTCAGAAGAAAAGAAACTATTTTTAGAGATGTGGCTTGATGTGTTATATAGTCCAGATCCAAACTCTGGGGCTCAAGCCGTCTGGTGCCTCACTTTCCACAGAAGTTAGGACAACTGAATGCATGTCATCATGCCAAGTTAAAATACTTTTTTATGTTTTCTTACAGTTTAAAGATGAATATATTACATAGGATAAAGCTCATTGGCACATTTTAAGTTCCTTTTAAAATGTATTATTTTAATCAGTTGATATGCTGCATATGTTTGAAAGCTGGATGTGGTACCATGTGCCTATAATTTCAACTTCTCAGAAGGCTGAGGCAGGAAAATTGTGAGTTGAAGGCCAGGCTAGGCAGCATAGTGAGACATCATCTTTAAAAAAAAAAAGAAGCACATAAATTGTGTGTGTGTGTGTGTGTGTGTGTGTGTGTGTTATACATATGTTTGTGTTTATATATTTTTTTGGTGGCTATTCTGGCGTTTGAACTCAGGGACTTGTGCTTGCTAGGCAGCTATTCCATCACTTGAGTCATAACCCCAGCCTTATCTCTTTTTATTTATTCTTTAATAGGTTCTTGGTTTTTTTGTTTTTTTTTTTTTTTGCTGGGAAAGCCTAAACCATGATCCTTCTATTTGTGCTTCCCAGGTAGCTGGGATGACAATTATACATCCACCTTATTATTGAGATTGGGTTTTGCTAACCTCTCAAACCATGATCCTCCCAATCTCCAACCACCATGTAGGTGTAGTTAAAGGCATGAGCCACTATCCCCAATTTATATTGAAAATACTGAGACGACTGGGTGCTAGTGGCTCACACCTATAATCTTACTCAGGAGGCTGAGATCTGAGGATCACAAGTTCAAGCCAGCCTGGGCAGGAAAGACTGTGAGACTCTTATCTCCAATAAACCACCAGAAAATCAGAAGTGCCCTGAGGTTCAAGTGGTAGAGTGCTAGCCTTAAGCTGAAGAGCTAAGAGATAGCACCAAAGCCCAGAGTTCAAGCCCCATAACTGACAAAAAAAGAAAAAGAAAATACTGAAATGCAAAATAATTCAGGTATTGTTTTATCATTAATAATTTCAACTTAGGGCTGGGAAGGTGGCTCAGTAGTAGAATGCTTGCCTTGCATGCATGAGGCCCTGTGTTCAATTCCTCAGCACCACATAAGCAGAAAAAACCAGAAGTGCTGTGGCTTAAGTGGTAGAGTGCTAGCCTTGAGCTGAAGAGCTGAGGGACAGTGCCCAGGCCCAGAGTTCAGGCCTCACAATCAACAAAATAATAATAGTAATAATAACAATAACTTCAACTTATTAACTTCTTATAATTTAATTTTCTTTGTAGTTTATTCATTGCCTTCAAGAAAGCTAGTGGCTCTTCAATTAAGATCTATTTTTATTAAGGTTGGTATGTTACATTTACTTTTTAAAATTTATTAAAGTAAAATGCAATGAGAAAGTCTCATTAAGAATTAAAATTTTGGGCTGGGAAGGTGGCTCAGTGGTAGAGCGCTTGCCTTGCATGCATGAGGCCCTGGGTTCGATTCCTCAGCACCACATAA
>NW_012267316.1:6938158-6961094 GCF_000151885.1 Dipodomys ordii | reverse complement strand
TGAGCCACAGCGCCACTTCTGGCTTTTTTCTTTTTGCTTATGTGGTGCTGAGGAATCGAACCCAGGGCCTCATGCATGCAAGGCAAACGCTCTACCACTGAGCCACCTTCCCAGCCCCCCAATGTCATTTTTAAAATTGAGATAGGCACCAGGCGCTGATGGCTCATGCCTGTAATCCCAGCTACTCAGGAAGCTGAGATCTGAGGATCATGGTTCAAAACCAGCCTGGGAAGAAAAGTCCCTTTGAGACTCTGATCTCCAATCAACTACTCAAAAAAACAATTGTTGCTGTGGCTCAAAGTAGTAGAGTGCTAGGATTGAGCAAAAGAGCTTAGGGACAGTACTCTCAGGCCCTGAGCTCAAGCCTTACAACCTACAAAAAAATTGAAATAGGCAATTTATATACTTCTAAGTTAAATCTGGAGATGTAAATAAAGAATGATTTTTAAATAGTAAACATTTACTGAGCATGGTTTTTGTACACTAACACTATTTGAAATATATATATTAGTCTACTTTAATCTTCACAATTCCATGAGACAGCTACTGGCATTATTCATTAGGTGAGAAGTGAAACCCAGGAAAGTTAAGCAATTTCCTGAGGCATACACTCCTGAAGAACTGGAGACAGCATTCTACTTCAGGCAACTTGCCTCTTTCTGGTGTTATACTGTTTTTTCTCTCTGTGTGTCTCTCTCTGTCTCTTTCTCTTTTTCTTTTTTCTCTCTCTTCCCTTTCTTCCCTCTCTTCCTTTTTTCCCCTTTCTACTCCCCCCTCCTCTTTTTCTCCCATCCCTCTCTCTTTTTTCAATGCTGAGAACCAAACTCGGGGCCTTGCACTTGCTACACAAGCACTCTTCTACAGAGCTAAATCCCCTTACACCTGCTGTCTTTTTTATAATTAGCCATTTTTCACTTCCATTTTAAATTTTAGTAACTATTTTTCATTTTCATAAAGCGATCCCCCCCCCAATTTTGTAACTCAGATTTGGCAATTGTTAAAATGTTGTCACACCTGCTTGATCTTTCTGTGCCTGCAAACACACACACACACACACATTTTCTGTAAAATAATCCAGAAATTGGCTAGCAATAGGATACTTCACCCCTAAGTGCTCATACTTTCAACAGCAAGGACAGGTTGCTAGGGCTTTGACTCTGCCTAGCATGCATGAGGCTTGTGGACAGTGTTCTGTGCCACAAAAAAGGACATTCTTGTCACAACCATAACACTTGAAAAAATCAGCATATAATAACTTATTATAAAGTGTTACTCGGGAAGAGAATGAGGGAACAGATGATACTGTATAAAAGGGAATGTACTTATTACCTGATTTGTGTAAGTGTAACCCTTCTGTATATCACCTCTAAAGTAAAAAAATATTTTTTTAAAGTGTTGCTCACTTATTTCCAAAATGTCCTTCAGTTTTGGATTCAGTCAAGAATCACATGTTGGGCTGGGAAGGTGGCTCAGTGGTAGAGTGCTTGCCTTGCATGCATGAGGCCCTGGGTTCGATTCCTCAGCACCACATAAGCAAAAAGGAAAAAAGCCGGAAGTGGTGCTGTGGCTCAAGTGGTAAAGCGCTAGCCTTGAGCTGAAGAGCTGAGAGACAGCACCCAGGCCCAGAGTTCAGGCCTGACAACTGGCAAAAAAAAAAAAAAAGAATCACATGTCATAGTCCTCCTCTTCTTTCTATTTGTTGTTGTTGTTGGTGGTGGTGGTGGTGGTGGTGGTGATTGTGGGGCTTGAACTCTAGGTCTGGGTCCCTGAGCTGTACAGCTCAAGACAAGCGCTCTACCACTTGAACCACAGCAAGACTTCCGGTTTTCTGGCGGTTAATTGGAGATAAGAATCTCACAGACTTTCCTTGCCTGGCTGGCTTTGAACCACGATCCTCAGATCTCAACCTCCTGAGTAGCTAGGATTACAGGCATGAGCCACCAGGTCTTGGCTTTCTTTCTATTTTTCCCTGTATTATTTTGAGAAAGGAGGCCGTGTGTCCATCACTCTGTAGTCATCTAGTGATTTCTTCATGATTAGATTTCAGTCAGAAATTTCTAGCAATGACGTGTGATAAATATTAACAGTAGATTACTTAAGTAACAGAAAGGGAAATTATATTTAGAGTAGAGTATTTTGGAATCTAGATTTCTCAAAGAATTATAAAAATAAAGAAATCACTGCCCTTTTTATTTGCAGTTTAAAAATAGTGGATCTGACAGTACTAATAATTTTATTTTCCAGAAATTGTCATTATCACATAAAGTTGATAAAGTATTATATAGAATATTCTTATAACTAAGATCTCACTTTGTTTTTACTATTTCTTGTCATACAAAGTACAAAGCCAGGCCATTCTGTGAAAAACTGCTTTCCTGGGTGAAAAGTAGTCATTGTTCCAGGGTTATTGTTCTCTCGAGCAGCCATTCATCTCACTGTAATGATCTCCAGCTTCGCAGGTATGTTCCTGTCTTTATTAATGCTTTACTCTGTGATCACTTTTCTGTTGAAAGGTTAAATAAATTCTTAAAGCCATGTATATCCTTACCTCTCCTAATTTGGTAGAGTAGGTGGAGAGGTAAGTATAGTTGGGTAGATCCTCTGAGGTTAGTATGTCTGAGTACAGGGAAGGTTTTGGTGGGAAAAGTTTTAGAACCATACCAATAGTATTTGCCCTTGTGTATGGCCATTGCACAGAACTTGACTGACTGAGAGGAAAAAGGATACCCAAGATTTATTGATTGATAAATTTTTGTGTGTGTGGCACTAGTGTTCAAACCCACTACTTGAGCCCCATCCCCCACTCTATTGCCTGAGAACTTTCGAAAAATTAAACTGATACACTATACTGATATATTATCTTCATTTATGTTCATATTCAATCATCTGTAATTGTGTAAATCCATTTGTCTTTCGGAAAGCTTCATAGCATGTCAGAGTGAATCCTTAAATATGAGACAAAGTATCCTAAAAGTAGAAATATAAGGTCTTACATTTTATCATTATCATAGAAAGTTGATAAAAGTATTATATAGACTGCTCATTATACTCTAAAATCTGACTATTAAGTTTTAGTTTACTGTGTATACACCCTCATGAAAAATATCAAGTCCATAATCACCTTTCAAAATGAGCTAATTTCTAGGACTATCAAAATAGACATAGGAATCATGGCAGAAAGGAAGGTTGCTATTAGAAGTAGATTTGGTTTTTTGTTTGTTTGTTGTTTTTTTGTCAGTCAGCGGGGCTTGAACTCTGGGCCTGGGTGCTGTCCCTCAGCTCTTCAGCTGGGTGCTGTCCCTCAACTCTTCAGCTCAAGGCTAGCACTCTACCACTTGAGCCACAGCGCCACTTCCAGTTTTCAGAGTGGTTTATTGGAGATAAGAGCCTCACACTTTTCCTGCCCCAGCTGGCTTTGTACTGAGATCCTCAGATCTCAGCCTCCTGAGTAGCTAGGATTACAGGCATGAGCCACCGGTGCCCAGCAGTAGATTTGTTTTTATAGTGGCTTTGCCTTGGTTTAAATTTCCCTCTGTTTACAATTTCTCTCCTAAATATATAATCTGCTGAGACTGGTATTTTGCCTATGCAATAGGATATATGGAAATCAAGGCAATTTACATAGAAACCTGGTATTTGCCACTTACAAGTGTTCATATTTGTGAATTTTCTGACAATGCAAATTATCTGATTGTTTTTAGTACTCCCTTCCGGTACCTACTGACACCTTCTATGCAAAAGGGTGTTCTAAATAAAATAAAGAGCCTTAACTGGGAAGAAATGGAAAAAAGTCCATGCATTCCTCAAATGAATGATTCTGAATTATGTATCCGTATTCCGGGAGGAGGTATCACAAAAGCACTCTACGATGAAAGGTGAGTTTGCTTGGATTTTGTTACTTATTTTATTTAAAAATAAAATTGGTGCCAGGAGCCAGTGGCTCATGCCTGTAATCCTAGCTACTCAGGAGGCTGAGATCTGAGGATTGCTGTTCAAAGCCAACGTAGGCAGGAAAGTCCATGAGACTCTTACTGCCAATAAACCACTAAGAAAACTGGAAGTGCCACTGTGGCTCAAGTGATAGAGCGCTATCCTAGAGCTGAAGAGCACATGGACAGCACCCAGGCCCAAAGTTCAAGCCCTACAACCAACAAACAAAACAAAACAAGATAAAATACAGTAAAATTGGTAATGTGGGCTATATAGTGAGACCCTATCTCAAAAGAAAGAAAAAAGCTGGGCACTGGTGGCTCTCATCTGTAATCCTAGCTACTCAGGAGGCTAAGACATGAGTAGTACAGTTCAAATCCAACCTGGGCAGGAAAGTGCATGAGGCTGTTATTTCCAGTTACCCACCAGAAAACCAGAAGTGGTGCTGTGGCTCAAAGTGGTAGAGCACCAGTCTTAAGAGAAAGAGCTCAGGGAGGACTGGGAAGTTGACTCAGTGGTATTGTGCTTGCCTCGCATGCATGAGGGCCCTGGGTTCGATTCCTCAGCACCACGTATGCAGAAAAAAGCCAGAAGTGGTGCTGTGGCTCAAGTGGTTGGGCACTATCCTTGAGCTAAAGAGCTGAGGGACAGTACCCAGGCCCAGAGTTCAGGCCCCACGACCAACCAAAAAAAGAAAGAGCTCAGGGACAGTGCCCAGGCACCGAGTTCAAGCCCCACAACTGACATAAAAATAAAAAAGGAGCTGGCTATAGTGGCTCACACCTCTGAATCCTGTCTTTGATCCTGCCTAGTCAAGAGACTGAAATTGGGAGGATTGTGGTTTGATGCCAGCCTGAGAAAAAAGTTGTTGAGCTATGAAAGCTGGACACAGTGGCTTAAGCCCAGCCATAAGTCAGAGAATTGTGGAAATTGAACTGGTTCACGTAAAGCACCAGCACTGAGTGAAAAAGCCAAGGGCAGCACCCAGGCCCTGAAATTAAGCCTCAGTACTGGCACACCAAAGGAAAAAAAAAAAAAGGATTTCAGGCCAGAGAAAAATCAAAACAAAAATAACCAAAACCTTTTTTTGCTTTAGAGGTATGGTTCCAGGGATTGAGGGCTGGCTAGCAAGAACAAAGCCTTGAGTTCAAACTCTGGTATCAAAAAAATAGAAGAAGAAGAAAAAGAAAAAACTTAATTGGTACTATGGCTCACATCTGTAGTCTCAGTTCTCAGAATGCTGTGACCAGAGAATCACTTGAGTATAGGAGTTCTATATCAGCCTGGTCAAAATAGTGAGACCTTGTCTCAAAAAATTACATATACGTACATACATATATCTATATCTCTATATATAATAAAGTATATTGGATTACTTATTGGACCTTTGGGAATGTATTTATCAATGTATTCTATAAAATATCTTCAGGAGAAAGATTTAAATTTTATCTGTAGGTTGGTCTCTGAAAAGCTGTATTTAATACTGTATTAAGTGTGACATCTTAGGAATCCTGATAATTAATATAGCCTGTTAAACTTTTTCGAAAATGGCATTAAAGCCATTTTTGTTCACACCTATAATTCTAGCTACTCAGAAGGCTGAGATCTGAGGATTGCAGTTCAAAGTCAGCCCAGGCAGGAAAGTCTGTGAGACTCTTACCTCCAATTAATCACCAGAAAACTGAAAGTGGTGCTGTGGCTCAAGTGGTAGAGCACTAGCTCAAGTACAGCACCCAGACCCCGGAGTTCAAGCACAAGGACCTGCACACAAATAAAAAATACTAAGAATATTCTGTGTATAATTAAGAAAAATATATAGTTTTTTGTTGGCGAGTGGAGTGCTAAAAGTATTCATTCTCTTCGTGTGTGTGTGTATGTGTGTCTGTCTGTCTGTCTGTCTGTCTGTCTGTCTGTCTGTGTCTGTTTATCTTGGGGCTCCAAATCAGGGCTTGGGTGCTGTCCTTGAGCTTCTTTTGCTCAAGGATAGCACTCTACCACTTGAGCCACAATTCTTCTACTACTTTGGCACTAGGCCAAAGTAATGATTCTTTACCTTCCATTTTTAACAGAGTGTAGCATTGAAACTTCTCTGGCTTTTTGTGTCACAGCAGTAGTAGAAGCAGTGTAAGTTTCAGACCACAAGCCTTCCTAATGTGTAACTGAAGCAAGAGCATTTAGAATTAGACTTCCCCTGTATTCCTTGCCCAAGCATATGCCTCACTCCCAGTACTTGTTGGCTCCTCCCTGGAGCTGGGTAGGGGTTCCCTAGGCAGCCTGGCTGCTGGGTTCCTGAGCCTTTGCCTTCATCCACATATCTCTGAGACAGATTCATATCTTCAGATCCATAGATGCTCAAGGTGTTGAGCCTTTATGAAGAAGGTGTTTGATATTCAAAATAAGGTTGGTTTTATATTTTATTTTTTATAGAGTTTGGATACACATAAATATCAAGTTTTCATCCAGGTTCAGTTAAAAACTGGATCAGTGTTACTAAACTAAATGGAAGATGTGGTTCTCGTGTATATTGCATTGTACTTGGTTCCTAATCTAATTCTTTGAAATCATATTAAATAAATCAAGAACTTAGAATTAGACTTCCCTAACCAGGTGCCAGTGGCCCATGCCTGAAATACTCTCTACTTAGGATACTGAGATCTGAGGATCACAGTTCAAAGCCAGCTTAGGCAGAAAAGTCTAAGAGACTCATCTCCAGTTAACTACAAAAAGCCAGAAGTAGTGTTGTGGCTCAAGTGGTAGAACACAAGGCTTGAGTAAAAGAAGCTCAGGGACAGAGCCCAGGCCCAGAGTTGAAGCCCTAGGGCCGGCAAAACAACAAAAAACCAGACCTCTCTGACTCTCAGGACTCATGATCCTCGGAGGCCCATGCAAAGATTGAGAGCCTCTGAAAGATTTAAGGATGGCAAAGTGAGATAATACGAGCAAGGCAAAAAAACTTTACTTTTCTGTTTGCTAGAGATGGATCTGTGGCCAACCAGCTGAGTATCAAGCCAGTCTCTGAGCTTACACAATCTCCTGTGTATTCTTAGTCTCCTACTTAGGAACTAGGTGGTTGTCAGTCCTGTACTCAAACCTTTTCTTTTTTTTTTTTTATGTTTTATTGTGAAAATACTGTACAGGGGGCTGGGAAGGTGGCTCAGTGGTAGAGCGCTTGCCTTGCATGCCTGAGGCCCTGGGTTCGATTCCTCAGCACCATATATGCAAAAAGAAAAAAGCCGGAAGTGGCGCTTTGACTCAAGTGGTAGAGCGCTAGCCTTGAGCTGAAGAGCTGAGGGGTAGCGCCCAGGCCCAGAGTTCAGGCCCCATGTCTAGACCCCCCCCCAAAAAAAAAGAAAAGAAAAGAAAATACTGTACAGAAGGGTTACAGCTACATGGGCAAGGTAATGAGTACATTTCTTATCAAGCATTGTTGCCTCCTCCTTTGTTTTCCCCCTATCATCCCACAACTACATTTCCCCCTCCCCTCGCACATTTTCTGATAGTTCTAAGAAAATCTGTAAGAAGAACTCTGAATGTTTTTCTTACAGTTCTTGGTTTGGGGAAATAGTTTTGCTTTGTTGGCAGAGCAGAAACTGCACCGACATTGTGTCAACTGATCACTGGCTTTGAGGCCTTTATAGCAATATAGAAAGTTGACAGTTGAAGTTAGACTTATTTTAAATCACTTCTACTCTATACCTCTTCCACTTAATTAGGGGTTACCCAGGTATGGTGGTATACATCTAAAATCCCAGCACATAGGAGGCTGAGATAGGAGGACCTATTTGAGGCTGTGTAGTAAAGCTCTGTCTCAAAAATAAACCAAAAGAAACCCTGTAGGCTAATCATATTTTCAGTCTGCTTTGTTTTATTTGGTAGCTCTGTAGGGGTTTTTTGGTGGCCTTATCCTTGCTGGGAAGACTCTCTACCACTTGAGCGCGCGTGTGTTTGTAGACTCTCTACCACTTGAGCATGTGTGTGTGTGTGTGTGTGTGTGTCTGTAGACTCTACCACTTGAGTGTGTGTGTGTGCCCTTTCCTGGGGGGCTTGAACTCAGGGCCTGATACTGTCCTTTAGTTTTTTTGGTTCAAGGCTGATGCTCTGCCACTTGAATAACAGCTCTACCTCTGGCTTTTGGGGAGTGAACTGAAGATAAAAGTCTCGTAGACTTTTCTATCTTAGCTGGCTTCAAACTACAATCCTCTCTGATTTCAGCCACCTGGGTAGCTAGAATTATAGGCATGAACCATTGGTATCCTGCATTTTCATTGTCTCTAAGTTTGTTGCCTTATCCTAATAGTTCACATGTCCATTGTCTGTGTTATATATATGTCACTGTCTCTGCACTTTGCCACCATGATCTCTGTTATTCCTCATGACAGTTTCTGATGTGGGTTCTGTTACCTTTCTGAGGATCACTGTTCACACTTTTAAGTAGGAATGTAAGAGTTTGAATCCTGGCATTCTGTCCTGGTTCTTGTTCTGAATCAATTCATTTGTGAAACAGACAACTAGAGCTTCCTCAAGGACTGTTATACAGATTGATTCATAAAATTTGCAGTGTTTTGCATGTATGAAATACGTAACAGTATCCGTAAAAGGAATAAACTTTCTTTCTTTATTCCCCTGTCTTGCACCTTTCCTTCACTACTTTAATAAGAAAGGTGTTATTTTCGTTCAGTCTCTTTTTTTCTTCAATCTTCTGAAGTAGGTTTTGGGAGTAGATCAGAAGGTCCTAATGTGCTATAATCAAGGATAGACAACATGGTTTTTCCTGTACCCTTGGGGTGAGACACCAACTTGCACATTCCCCGTGAGGCTACCTGGTTGTCCCACACATAGAATGTTTATGGGGCAATGTAGACCAGCAAATCATCTTAGGATGTTATATCTTTTCCTTGCCTAAAATTTTACCAGGCAGGTTAACCTACTTGTAAAATTAACACACTAGAATCAGCATCTTCTATCAGGGGAAGAATATTAACTTGTTCTTTTTATTTCTTTTAGCTGTTCTAAAGAAATTCAAATGGCAATTCTGCTGAAATTTGTTTCAGAAGGGGATAATATCCCAGATGCGTTAGGTCTTGTCGGGTACCTAAATGAATGGCTTCAGATAATCAAACCATGCGTAAGTTTTATTACAGCATATCTATCATTTTTCTAGTTATGTATTCATCAACTTGCATTTGCTATATTATATAAGTATACTAGATAAATGATGGGTTGGGTCAAAATTTAAGCTGAATTTCTGAAAATAAGGTAATTAGCCAATCCATTTCTTACAGTTGGTTGATTAAAACCAATTTTTCAGAAGAAAGTCTGAGTTCATTGTGTTCGTTGCTTGTGCTACAATAACTATGCCAGACATATTCTTTTAAGAATGAACAGGTAGGACTGGGAAAGTGGCTCATTGGTAGAGTGTTTGCCTTGCATGCAAGGCCCTGGGTTCAATTCCTCATCACCACATAAGCAGAAAAAGCCAGAAGTGGTGCTGTGGGTTAAGTGGTAAAACACAGGGCTGAGGGACTGCGCCAAGCCCCAGAATTCAGGCCCATGAATGACCAAAAAAAAAAAAAAATGAGCAGGTATTCTGTGAAGTTTAGTATTATTTTAGGGAAATAAAAAGTATTGCTATGTGAGTCCTAATGAAGACGGTGGATGAGTTCATTGCATCATAGGAATGCAGTGGCCTTTAGGCAGAACGGAAGCACCACAAGACTGCTTCATATCCTGGGTAACTGATGCTTTTGCTAAGAAAAATGGAAGCTAGTCACTTTGTTTTCCAACTTCTATTCCTTTTTAATTTGATTTTACTTAATAGGCATTTGTAGCCATTCTGGCATATGTAGATTGTTTGAAACTTGAAGTATATCTTCACTCGATATGAAAACATAGGAACTTATTACTTTTTCCTAACAGTAAGACCTAAAAGTATCAAAACCAGAAGGGAGATATGGTAACAAAACTGAGGGATGAAAGTATTTTGTTCATTTACAGAGTGAAGATCCTACAGCGTCTGCATTACCCTGGAAGCTCCCCAGCTCCTGGAGACTGCTCTTTGGCAGTGGTCTTCCCCCTGCACTTTTTTGATCTGTTGCACCTTTTGTCCCAAGACACTTAATACCAACACAACTAACTGTCCAGAGAATATTAGGAAATCCTAACTTGTCACAGAAAATCCCAGAGACAAAGGAGTAAACATAAGGTTTTTGCCAGCCTTTCCTCACATACAACAAATGTAAATTTTGTACAATAAATTTTATTTCGTAACTTGGTCTGAAAGTATCTTTTTGTTTTTTGTAATCTAGACTGATAGTTTCCGTTGCCTACCACATACCAGTCAGTGTGTACTCCAGATCTGTAGGTTAGTTGCTTTACCTCTGTGTCTTGGCTTTCTCATCTGTAAATCTAGGGCATGTAATACTAATGGGCATGGAATCTTCCTGCAGCACTCTGTAAATCAGAATATTCCTTTTGATATGTTCATCATCCTGGATTCTGTAAGTTCTTTCCCTCTTGGTGACAATATTGAGTGGGAATTGACATCAATTAACATTGTCGTTGTAAGCATTCCCACAGAGATACCAATTTAATACGTGAGCCAAGAAATCAGAAACCAGTCAAGATCACTTCATCAAGTGCAGATCCAAATGGCCACGGAAAGGTTAAGGGTCATGTCACTTTGCCTGTGGTTGCCCCCCAGCCAAAGTGACAAACAAGCATGAGCAGAGGAAGTCACCAGTTTACAGCTGCTGGATGGCTGGGTTGGAGAAGGCTGGAACGCGTGTCTTTTGGGTAGTGTTTTTCAGAATACTACCCAAGGTACTGGTTACTCCCACACTTGACTTGAGTCATTGATGGAACAGCCATAGCTTAGTTACCCCAAAGCCACTGAAATCAAGGGCAACTAGTTAGGGGACTCTGGTGGCACTACATCATGCAGGTCCACAAAGGTTACTATGGCTGGGCACAGATCCAATTTATAGATTTTCTCTAAGGAAGAAGAGAATGTAATTCCCATGAGTCTGGCTTTTCAGAGCTTGAGGATTGCTGTCTCAGCCTAAGTTGGATCACTTATGGGAATCTATGGCGTCTTGATTACAGGGAACCTACAGAACAAAGGCAGTTTACTGCAGCAGCACCAGTGAACCTGCAGTACTGCTAATGGACACCAGAGAGAGTAAGAGATCAATCTGAAAATGAAAACAGCAGGTTGGCTTTGTGAAAATATACAAGCCCCAGTTTATCTAAGTGGTCCCTCCTGTACAAAGCTAGGCATTCGACGCTCACACCTGGATCTTAGCTATTCAGGAGCTGAGGATTGCAGTTCAAAGCTAGCCTCGGCAGAAAACTTCAGATTCTCTATCTCCAATTAAACAGCAAAAAAAAAAAAAAAATGTGGAACTGTGGCTCAAGTGGTAGAGTGCCAGCCTTGACCAAAAAAAGCTAAGGGATAATACCCAGGCCCTGAGTTCAAGGCCCTGTACCAGCACTCCCCCTAAAAAAAAAAAAAAAACTATCAAATATATAAAACTATAAAAATCCTTGGCTGGGAAGGTGGCTCAGCGGTAGAGTGCTTGCCTTGCACGCATGAGGCCCTGGGTTCGATTCCCCCAGCACCACATAAGCAAAAAGAGAAAAAGCCGGAAGTGGCGCTGTGGCTCAAGTGGTAGAGTGCTAGCCTTGAGCTGAAGAGCTGAGGCCCAGGCCCAGAGTTCAGGCCCCGCGACTGGACCCAAAAATAAATAAATAAATATATATATATATAATATATATATATTTATATCCGAAGGGCACATAAAGAAATATAAACATGGTTCAGTCAAAAGAACAAAATTAAAAATCACAGGAAGGGGTGGAGGGGGAGGATGGGAAGGGGAAACAAAGGAGGAGGCTACAATGCTTGATAATTGTAACCCCTCTGTACAGTATTTTCACAATAAAAAAAATAAAAATTAAAAAAATAAATAAAAATCCCAGGAAGAGGCTGGGAAGGTGGCTCAATGATAAAGTGCTTGCTTACCATGCATGAAGCCCTGGGTTCCAGTCCTCAGCATCACATAACAGAAAAGGCCGGAAGTAGCCCTGTGGCTCAAGTGGTAGAGCGCTAGCCTTGAGCTGAAGAGCTGAGGGTCAGCGCCCAAGCCTAGAGTTCTAGTCCCACGACTGACCAAAAAACAACAAAACAAAAATACCAGGAAAAGGGGCTGGGAAGGTGGCTCAGTGCTAGAGTGCTTGCCTTGCATGCATGAGGCCCTGGGTTCGATTCCTCAGCACCACATAAGCAAAAAAGAAAAAAGCTGCAAGTGGTGCTGTGGCTCAAGTGGTAGAGCGCTAGCCTTGAGATGAAGAGCTGAGGGACAGTGCCCAGGCCCAGAGTTCAGGAAAAATAGATCGCTAAGTTACTTAAAGAATTCATTGTCTTTAAAGTGCTCTACAAAAGAAAACATAGCAACTAAAAACCACAAAATGCATGAACAAAATTGGACCCCCCAAAATGTAACTGCTTCTTTCCTTCTGCTATAACAATACCACAGAGTTCCAGGAAAACCCAGTGTAAAACAACCAAACACTGTAAGCCAGAGCTGTTTAGACAGTTCCAGAAGGGCACATGCAGTTTATTGACTTACAAAGAAGGTCATAGATGGCAGCAAGAGTGGTGGGTCCTACGACTTGAGTTGGAGGGAAGCTTGCTACTACTATTTGGATCTTAAATGTCTCCAAGGGTACATGTACTCACTAGCCTTTGGCCCTGTTGGGAGATACTGGAACTTTTAGAAGGTAGTCCCTAGTGAAAGGAAGCTGGGTTACTGGGGACATGTTCTTGAAGGTGGTATTAGGATTCTGGATCCTCTCCCCCACCCCCTTTGTTTTTTTGGTCAGTCGTGGGGCTTGAACTCTAGGTCTGGGCACTATCCCTCAGCTCTTCAGCTCAAGGCTAGCGCTCTACCGCTTGAGCCACAGCGCCACTTCTGGCCTTTTCTGCTTATGTAGTGCTGAGGAATCGAACCCAGGGCCGCATGCATGCAAGGTAAGCACTCTACCACTGAGCCACCTTCCCAGCCCAAATCCTTCCCCTTTCTTTCTCTGCTTCCTGGGTAGTAGCTTTGTTCCCATCCCATGCTTGCTACCATGACTGCTTTGCCACAGGCCCAAAAGCAAGTGACCACAGACTGAATCTTCTGTTACCATGAGCTAAAATCTTTGCTCCCTCCAAGTTCATTCTCAAACATTTTGTCACAGCAACAGTAAGCTAGCAAGCTTTATATAGTAGTACAGGCAAAGCTTGCTTGCATTCAACCAGAATGAACCTGGTTTATATAACAAGCTCACATAAAAAATGTTGTTTTTGTGGCACCGACAACACCAGGATCTAGCTGAGAGCTCCACATATTATGCTAATAGTTTTGTTTATCTGTGATATGCTGGGCAGGTATGCAAAGAAGACAGGCTAGAATTACTTAGGGGCAGTCCCTGCAGTTCTGATTAATGATCGCTGCAGGCCATGCTGGATCCCTGCATACAACCTGGAGAATTTGTAAGGAAATGTATTTCTCACCATTCTGAAGGCTGGGCCATTAAGAGTGTGGTAGTGACATTTGGCAAGGATCTTCACAGCATGCTGATGGGAGGCAGAAGGGTACGAATAAAAAGAGAGCTCACTCTATAACAAATTAACCCATTCCTATGGATGAATTAACTCTATTCCTAAGATAATTGTTTTGTTTTTAGTACTGGGGTTTGAACTCAGGACCTCAAACTTGTTAAGCACTCTACTACTTTTTCAGATAGTGTCTCATGTTTTTTTGTCTGGGGCCAACCTCAGACTAATCATCTAACATATCCCCCCTATAGCTGGAATTATAGTGGAGTACTCCTATGCCTGGCTTAGTTGTTGAGATGGGGGGTCTTTAACTTTTTGCCCAAGCTGACCTTCAGCCATAGTTCTGATCTCTACCCTTCCCTACCCCCATGTAGCTAGTTAACTTTTTATTTTATTTGGTTTTTTATTTTTTATTGTTAAGGTGATGTACAGAGTGGTTACAGTTACATAAAGTAATGAGTGCATTTCTTGCCAAACTTGTTACCCCTTCCCTCATTTTTCCCCCATTTCCTCTTCCCCCGTCTCCCCCCACAGTTGTACAGATCATTTCCGACATATTGTCTTGTGAGTGTCACTGTTGCATTGGTTCCCCCTTGTCCTTTGTCTCACCATTCTGTTGTTCCCTTTCCCTTCCCTAATGCAGATAAATGTATATACAACACAAGGGTACCAGAAGCAAATACAGTGACAACAGGGGTAAACCATATGGAGAAGAACATACAAAAGACAAGAAATGACATACTACACTAAAAACAACAACAAAGAAAAACCTCTTGTGTCTATGACTTGGAGTTCATTTCACTTAGCTTCATCTTTTATGGCCATGTGTACATAGCTATTGAGCTATTCTTCTCATCTGCTAAGATTATCCTAGATGTATACTAATTATTGTAAATAAAGGAAACCATGGGACCTGTTTCCTTGGGTCTGGCTTATTTCACTTAAAATGATTTTTTTCCCAAGTCTTTCCATTTCCTTACAAAATATGGGACTGTGCCATTCTCTCTGATAGAAGCATAGAATTCTATTGTGTATGAACTCTGGACCTGGGCGCTGTCCCTCAGCAGTTCAGCTTAAGGTGAGCACTCTACCACTTGAGCCACAGTGTCACTTCCGGTTAACTAGTGGTTAATTAGAGATCAGAGTCTCACAGACTTTGCTGCCCAGTCTGGCTTTGAACTGAGAAACTCAGATTTCAGCTTCCTGGGTAGCTAGGATTATAGGCATGAGCCACCGGCACCCAGCATTATACCACATTTTCTTGATTGATTCATCTTCTGAGGGGCATCTGGGTTGGTTCCGTATCTAAGCTATAGTGAATAATGCTGCAATAAACATAGTTATGCTGGTAGCTTTAGTGTGGCCTTGTTTGTAAGCATTTGGGTAAATGCCCAAAAGTGGGATTGCTGGGTCATAGGGGAGCTCTATGTGGAGTCTTCTGAGGAACTTCCATACTGCTTTCCAGAGTGGTTGAAGTTTACATTCCTACCAACAATGCAGTGGCATTCCCTTCTGGCCACATCCCCTCCAGCATCTGTTGTTATTAGATTTCTTAATTATAGCCATTCTAACTGGGATGAGGTGGAATCTCAATGTTGTTTTGCTTAACATTTTTTTTTCTTTTGTCAGACGTGGGGCTTGAACTCTGGGCCTGGGCCCTGTCCCTCAGCTCTTCAGCTCAAGGCTAGTGCTCTACCACTTGAGCCACAGCACCACTTCCAGTTTTCTGAGTGGTTTATTGGAGATAAGAGTCTCATGGACTTTCCTGCCCTGGCTCGCTATGAACTGAGATCCTCAGATCTCAGCCTCCTGAGTAACTAGGATTGTGGGTATGAGTCACCGGCGCCAAGCTATTGATTTACATTTCTTTTATGGCCAGAGATGTTGAGTATTTCATGTGTCTATTGGCCATTCTTATTTCCTCTTCAGAGAAGTTTTCTTTGTAAGTCTGTAGCCCACTTATTAATCAGGCAGTTGTTTCTTTGAGGATTTGTTGTTGGAGGATTTAATTTTTTGAGTTATATTTTAGATATGAAACTCTTGTTGGTTGTATGGCTAGTGAAGATGTTCTCCTAGTCTGTGGGTTTTCTATTGATCTTGCTAGCTATGATGTCCTTTGCCAGGCAGAAGCTCTGCAGTTTCATGCAATGCCATTTGTCCAACCTTTCTTTGATTTGTTGTGTTTCTGGGTCTCTATCAAGAATATTTTGGGGGTTGGGAAGGTGGCTCAGTGGTAGAGTGCTTGCCCAGCATTCACAAAGCCCTGGGTTCGAATCCTCAGCACCACATACACAGATAAAGTCAGGGGGCTGGGAAGGTGGCTCAGTGGTAGAGCACTTGCTTTGCATGCATGAGGCCCTGGGTTCGATTCCTCAGCACCACATAAGCAAAAAGAAAAAAGCCGGAAGTGGTGCTGTGGCTCAAGTGGTAGAGTGCTAGCCTTGAGCTGAAGAGCTGAGGGACAGCGCCCAGGCCCAGAGTTCAGGCCCCATGACTGGACCCCCCCTCCCCAAAAAAAACAGATAAAGTCAGAAATGATGCTGTGGCTCAAGTGGTAGAGAGGCTCAGGGACAGTGCCCAGGCCCTGAGTTCAAGCCCCAGGACTGGCTAAAAAAAAAAAAAAATCAAACCACATTCTGGAAGTGGTGCTGTAGCTCAAGTGGTAGAGCACTAGCCTTACATTGAAGAGTGCAGGGACAGCGCCCAGGCCCAGAGTTCAAGTCCCACGACTGACAAAATACAAAACAAAACAAAACAAAAAGAAAATTTTGGCCTGTGCCAAGGAGCCCTAGAGTTTCTCCTCTTTCTTCCTGTAATGTTTTCAGGGTGTCTGCTTTTATTTTGAGGTCTTTGATCCATTTGGAGTTGATTCTGGTGCAGGATGAGATATAAGTATCTAACTTTAAGCCAGGCACTGATGGCTCACACCTGTAATCCTAGCTACTCAGGAGGCTGAGATCTGAGGATCACTGTTCAAAGCCAGTCCAGGCAGGAAAGTATGTGAAACTCTTACCTCCAATAAACCACCAGAAAACCGGAAGTGGTGCTGTGGCTCAAGTGGTAGAGCGCTAGCCTTGAGCTGAAGAGCTAGGGGACAGTGCTCAGGCCCAGAGTTAAAAAAAAAAAAAAGGAAAGGATCTAACTTTAATCAGTTTTGCCAGAACCAGTTACTGAAGATAGCCAGTTAATTTTAAAAGACTTATATCTTAGTATTTTACATAAATCATCTGTGGCCAGGATGCCCACTCTCACCACTTCTATTTAATATAGAACTAGAAGTCCAAATCAAGAAAAAGAAACAAAAGTCATCTTAATTGCAATGGAAGAAATAAAATGGGTCTTAAAGGACACGATCTGGAATTGAAGGTGGCTCAGTGGTAGAGCGCTTGCCTTGCATGCATGAGGCCCTGGGTTCGATTCCTCAGCACCACATAAGCAGAAAAAAAAAAGCTGGAAGTGGTGCTGTGGCTCAAGTAGTAGTGTACTAGCCTTGAGCTGAAGAGCTGAGGGACAGCGCCCAGGCCCAGAGTTCAGGGCCCCACAACCAGACCAAAAAAAAAAAAAAAGAAGAAAGGACATGATCTTTTGATTGTTTAGTTGACTGAGGCAGCAAAGTATTGAATGGGAGAAAATATTTACAAATTGTTTACCTGATAAAAGTTTAGTTTCTAGAATATATAAAGAACTACAACTCAATAACACAAAAATATTTTTCAGTGGGTCAAGGGGCTGTGTGTACAGTCATGGGCACGAGTGCTTCCTACCACTTCTGAGACCTTGGACCGTCCCCAGCACCACTTAACAAATAGGCAAAGGAATTGCTAACAACAATGAGCACATGCAGATACCATCTCTATGTGGAAATGCAAATCAAAATCAAACCACAATGAAATGTCACTTCATACCCATCATTTTTAAAGTGTTGGTGAAAATGTGCAGAAACTGAAAACCTTTGTGCTTAGTGAGATTGTAAGAATACAGCAGCTATGGAGAACACTATGCAGTTTCCTCAAAAAACTAAAATTTGAAGTATCATATGGCTGTAATCCTAGCTACTCAGGAGTCTGAGATCTGAGGATCAAGGTTCAAACCCAGGCGGGTCAGGAAGTCCATGAGATTCTCCAATTAACTACCAGAAAACCAGAAATAGTGCTGTGGCTCAAGCAGTAGAGTGCTTGCCTTGAGTTGAAGAGCGCCTAAGCCCAGAATTCAAGCCCTTTGACCGACAAAAAAAAAGGAAAACAAAAAGTATAATATGGCCAGGCACTGGTGGTTCACACCTGTAATCCTAGCTACTTGGGAGGTTGAGATCTAAGATCGTGGTTTGAAGCTAGCTAGGGCAGAAAAGTTCATGAGACTTTTCAATTAACCACCAAAAAAAAGAAAAGACAAAGTGGAGGTGTAACTCAAGTGGTAGATCAAGAGCCTTGGGTGAAAAAGCTAAGGGACAGTGTTCAGGCCCTAAGTTCAAGCTCTGGTTTTCACACACACACAACCCCCCCCCCACACACACACACAACCTATTTGAACCGTTGTTTAAATTCTCAGACAAGAATTTTTAAAATGTTTTTTATCATGAAAATACTGTCCAGAGGAGTTACAGTTACATGAGCAAGGTAATGAGTCCATTTCCTATCCAGCATTGTTGTCTCCTCCTTTGTTTTTCCCCTACCATCCTGTCCTGCCCACCTCCACAACTACATTCCCCCCACCCCTGCCTAAATTGTAAAGTTCATTTTTCAACATAGCGTCTTGTACATCTCATTGTTTCAATGGGTCCACGTGTATCCCTATTTAAACAATTTGTTTTTTCCTTTCCCCTCCCCAAATTATACCAACATGAAACACAGTGAATACAGGGGTTTTACTGTGGGGGAGGAACAGACATCAGACAAGAATTTTGATATTGATTTTTGTATATATTTTTTATTATAAAGATACTGTATGAGGGGTTACAGTTACATGAGAAAGGTAATGAGTACATTTCCTATTGAGCATTGTAACCTCCTTCTTTGTTTTCCCCCTTTCATTCCTTCCTTCCCCACCTCCCCAACTCCTGCCTCCCCTCCCCTCCCCTCCTCCCCAACCACCACCCCCTTGCAAGTTGCAAAATTTGTTTTCAACATAGTGTCTTGTACATCTCATTGTTACAATGGGTCAACCTGTATCCTTTCTTCAGCATTTTGTTATTTCCCTTCCCCTCCCTAAAATGGAAAAATGTATATACAAGATGCAGGGCACAGGAATCACAGTGACAACAAAGATTACACCATGGGGAAAGAACATCAAAAAGAAACAAAAAAAATCACAGAGTACATTATATATATATATATATATATATATATATATATTATAAACAACAGCAAGAAAGATAAAACCTCTTGTGTTGATATTGATTTTTTTAAGTCTAGATTTCGTATTACATTACCAAACTTCCCAGGCCTAGTTAGACATTTTCTTATTTTAGAGGCAAAGATGGATTTGTGAAAGCCAGCTATAGTGCCTGCCTGTAATCCCAGCACATAAGAGGCTGAGCCCACAACCTGGGCTGCATAGTGGGACTCTTGTTTCAACTAAGAAGCAAATGGGGATGGACGTCCAAGGTAATGTGTTCGGATGATTGGGACGCCAGGGGTCATCTAGGGAACGGCACTAGTCCTATCAAGAACGGGCTCAATCCTGCCACAGTGAGCATCCACATCCAGGAAACAACCTAGAGATGCAGAAGGCTAAGAAGCCCAAGTGCATAGACAATGTAGCTGAACACAGAGGGCTCTGTATTCTCCACCAAGCTCTGCTGTATGCCACACAAAGCCAGCTGCCATTCTATTCGAGAGGGTTTGAGAAGCGAAGGGAGAACGAAGGTCAGGCCATTCTCCGTACATATTCCTGGCAAATGCAGTCTTTCCAACTATTCTGCTTGGAGGTTTGGGGGAATAAAGATGCTGCTAGCACCAGGCACACACTGCCATTCCCAAATACATACCAGCCATCCTGTTTCAAACCACACGACTCCATTCCTTAACCAAAACAGAAGGGCTGCTGTGTGCTTTTAGGAGAATGCAAAGGAAACAGCTAGAAGGCATTTAGAAATGGCTGATTTCTGAAAACCTTCCAGGCTCTCCTCTGAGTTTGCCAAGGAATAGCTTGAGCTCCAAATCTACTTTTTATTTAGTCTGTTTTTGTGAAGAAAAAAAAAAGCAAAAATGGGACTGGCAAACCTTTCACAAGAGAACACTGAAATCTCTGTGTGTGTGTTACTCTGAAGGCTAAAATCCAGAAGATTGCAATTTGAAGACAGCCTGAACGGACAAGTCCACAAAGCACTGCCAAAATAACCAGCAAAGGGCTGGTGTGGCTCAAGTGGTAGAGCACCAGCTGAAGCAAGCAAGCAAAACAAAATTGTGAGACCACTACACAACCATGGGCACACATGTGTGCATATACACACATAATTTGTCCTTTTATTATACCTAACCAATAGCATCAATTTCCTCCTACTGCCCCACATGTATTTGAGATCTAAACCAGGATTTTACTTCCTACCATTCTGTAATTTTTTAATCAGTCATGGGGCTTGAACACAAGACTTGAGCCTTGTCCCTGAGCTTTTTTGCTCACGGCTAGTGCTGTACCACTTTGAGCCACAGCACCACTTCTGGGTGTTGTTGTTTTTTTTCTTCTGTTGAATAATTGGAGATAAGAGTCATGGACTTTCCTGCTCAGGCTGGCTCCAACTGTAATCCTCCCATCTCAGCCTCCTGCATAGCTAGAATTACAGGTGTGAGCCACCTGTGCCCAGCTTGTTATTCATATGTGTGTGTGTGTTATTCATTTATATATGTGTGTATATATGTATGTGTGTATATATATATATATACTTATATATATATATACACACCAAGATTCCTCCTTGGTATGTACACATCAATACTTCATCCTTCTTATTGCCAAAAGTATTTATATTTCATTTATTGCTACACCATAATTTTTTTATTCATTCTTCAGTTGACAGACATTTGGGTTGTTTACCACTTCGGGATTATTATGAATAATACTTCTATAAATATTTGTGCCCAAGATTTTGTGTAGGCTTGAATCTCTGAGAATAAAACCTGTATTTTACACACACACACACACACACACACTATTTCCTGTCAAGAATTGGTCACAGAACTACAGAGGCTGAGAAGTCAAGCTGTGCAATCATCAAGTTAGACTCAGAGACCAATGCTAACAAGTTCCAGCTGAGTCCACGGGCCCCAGAACAGGAGAGCTGATGGTGTAGGATACAGCCTGAGTGTGAGTGTGAAGGCAGGAGAGGACCAAAGAGCAGCATCCCCACTGTGGGACAGGTAAAGAGAAAGTTTCCCTTGATCTTTTTGTTCTCTTGGGGCCTTCAGTGATTTTGCTGAGGCCCACCCACATTGACGAAGCAACATGCTTCATTTTGGTTTACTGCTTCCAATATTAATCCAGAAACACCCAATGTTTAACCACAAGTCTCCCAGACATGATGATAATTCAACCATCACAGATAACACACTAAGAGTGGAATCGGTGTGTCACATGGTAACTCTAAGATAACTGTCTGAAAACCTGTCAAAATGTGTTCCATGGTAACTGTACCACTTCACATCACGACCAGCAGCGTATGAGGGCTTCAGTTCTTTTGTCCTCACATACGGCCCTCCTATTAGTTGTACCATGGAAAATCAGTGTGAACTTGATTTGCATTTCCTAGTGACTAATGACATTGAGCAGCTTTCTGTAGTTACAACCTAGACCATAAAATCATCTCAGAAAGGATTTTCAAGTACTTTCTCTGATCTGGGAACTTGTCTCTTTTACCCTCTTTCTGTGTGTGTGTGTGTGTGTGTGTGTGTGTGTGTGTGTGTGTGTGTGTATGATGGGGCTTGAACTCAGGGCCTGTGTCTTTGAGCTCTTTTGCTCAAGGCTAGCACTCTACCACTTTGAGCCATAGCTCCACTTCCATCTATTTTCCTTTCTTAATCTTTGAGGTACAAAAGCTTTTATTTTACAGTGTATCTTTGAATTGAATGGTTTAAGCCATTTCCTCTTCCCTACAGAATCTTGAGTGAAGTCTATATTACTCACTAATGTGTCAACGTGAGTTTATTCTTATAATATGGAATCTATAAGAAAAAAGTACCTTGGAATTTACAGAAATCTTCAGACTTGGGCTTCCCCAAGTCTGAAATAGAATTTGAGGAACTCTATCTCAGCTCACATGGGGCCCTGCCTTTCATTTGGGTTACACATGCTTGAGGAAGTAATGTTTACTATTTATTGAAAATCATGCTCCCTAGTTTTTATAGCAATTAGCATTCTAGATTAGATACATGTGGGCTGAGCAAGATTTTTGTGGTTCAAATTGAGAAGCACACATGGGGTAGTTAATTGAAGATAAGAGTCTCTTTACTGCCCAGGGTGGCTTTGAATTGTGAGCCTCAGATCTCAGCCTCCTGAGTAGCTAGGATTACAGGTGTAAACCACCACCTCCAGGCTGTAACTTAAACTTTTAGTAACCTTGAGAGATTTTTAAAACTTTTTCCTGATTAATAGAAACACTTTTTTTGGGGGGGGGTCGGTCGTGGGGCCTGAACTCTGGGCCTGGGCACTGTCCCTCAGGCTCTTCAGCTCAAGGCTAGCGCTCTACCACTTGAGCCACAGAGCCACTTCTGGCTTTTTTTTTTTTTCTACTTATGCGGTGCTGACTAATCCAACCCAGGGCCTCATGCATGCAAGGCAAGCACCTTCCCAGCCCAATAGAAACACTTTCAAGTTATGAAAACATCGCATATTTCTTTAAAAATCATTCATAAAATAGGAAAGAATATGGCTATCATCCATAATCTTCATAATTAGATGAAAGCTATTGGCTTTTTGGTGTGATTCTATCCCAATTAAAAAATACACACAACCCCTCTGTACGGTATTTTCACAATAAATTTTTTTTTAAAATACACATATAAATGTATGCATACATCTTATAAAATAATGTTACATGTAGAATTTTGTATATTTTTACTTTTTTTTTCTTCTGGTGTTGGTACTAGGCTCAGGGCCTGGGTGATGTTCCATATCTTTTTCGCTCAAAGCTGGTAGTCTATCGCTTGAGCTACAGTACCACTTCTGGCTTTTTGATGGTTTAATTATGCATAAGAGTTTCACAGACTTTGCTGGCAGCTTCAAACAACAATCCTCAGATCTCAGCTTCCTGAGGAGCTAGGATTACAGGCATGAGCTATCAGTCTCCAGCATTTCTTATAATTCTTTTTTTTGGTCCAGTCGTGGGGCCTGAACTCTGGGCCTGGGCGCTGTCCCTCAGCTCTTCAGCTCAAGGCTAGCGCTCTACCACTTGAGCCACAGCACCACTTCTGG
>NW_012267316.1:6932004-6937278 GCF_000151885.1 Dipodomys ordii | reverse complement strand
TGCTGTGGCTCAAGTGGTAGAGTGCTAGCCTTGAGCTGAAGAGCTGAGGGACAGCGCCCAGGCCCAGAGTTCAGGCCCCACTACCGGACCCCCCCCAAAAAAAGGGTTGTGGTTGTGGTACAAGTGGCAGAGCATTTGCTGAACAAGCACAAGGCCATGAGTTCAATATCCACTAAATTAAATTAAAACTGGGGTATTATGGCACATGCCTGAAATCCCAGGCAAAAAATTAGCAAGGCCTCTCAATTAGTAAGCCAGATGTGGTGGTATATGCTTGTAATTCCACCTAAGCATCCTGAGGCCAGCTCCAAGCAAATCTAAAAGACCCTACCTGAAAATAACTAAAAAAAAGGGGAGAAGTCAAGTGGGAGAGTATCTACCTAACGAGTTCAAACCTCAGTACCACCAAAAAGTAAACTTAAAAAAGGATAAATATCTCAGCAATTCTCAATGAAGACAGTAGAAGAAAACTTGGCAGTGTATCCAGTCTGCTGTATGACACCTTTATAATGTTGCTGTCAGAGCGGCCACCAATTTGCATGCTAACTGAAATGGCTCAGGTAGGCAGTGAAGTGCCCTCCTTAGGAAACTTTCTCAGATGATAGACTCTCATGCAAATGCCAACCGTTTCCATTCTTCTTCTTCTTCTGTGTTGTTGTTTGTTTTTAAAGTCAATTGTATGACTTGAACTCAGGGCTTGGGCATTACCCTTGAGCTCTTTTTGCCACTTTGAGCCACAGCTCCACTTCCTGCTTTTTGGTGGTTAATGGGAGATGAGAGGCTTTCCTGCTCAGGCTCCCGTTGAACTGTGATTCTCAGATCTCAACTGCCTGAGTGGCTAGGATTACAGGCGTGAGCCACAGGTACCCAGCTAACACTTTCTATTCTTCACCTCTAAGGAGTTTCTCCTCTCAAGTAGAGAATGCTAAAACCTGAGACTTCTCACTGTTGAAGATGTTCTGTTTTAGGCTTGGCAGCATTGTCTGCATACACTTTGATTTCCTCTCCCAAGAAGCCAAGGAGGATTTTGTAGTGTTTAGCACATAAGTACATAGTAAATGAATGGTGACGCTGTCAATTTGTACTTTATTTCAGATCCCTCGCTATCCATGCCTCTTGCTCTTCCATCCACTACTGTATAAGCCCTCTTCTCCCTCTGCCCTCCAGTTCATTATATTAATATGCTATGTGCAAAAACAAAGAGCCAGGGCTGGGAATGTGGCTTAGTGGTAGAGTGCTTATCTATCATGCATGAAGCCCTGGGTTTGATTCTTCAGCATCACATAAACAGAAAAAGCTGGAAATGGTGCTATGGCTCATGTGGTACAATGCTAGCCTTCAGCAAAAGAAGCTCAGGCCCAGGCCCTGAGTTCAATCCCAGGACTAGGAAAAATAAAAACAAAAAACAGATGCCAGTGGCTCACAACTATAATCCTAGCTACCCAGGAGGCTGAGATCTGAGGATCACGGTTCAAAGCCAGCCAGGGCAGGAACGTCTGAGACTCTTATCTCCAATTAACCACAAGAGAACCAGAAGTGGCGCTGTGGCTCAAGTTAAGAGTGCTAGCCTTGAGCTAAAGAGCTGAGGGACAGCGCCCAGGCCCAGAGTTCAAGATTCACAACTGACAAAAACCAAACAAAAAATAGCCACATTTATTAGAGTTACATTAATTAAATACACACTTAAGGAACTTGGGTCGTTGTGATATTGACACTTGTGTAAATGTATCTGATCTACCTCACCCCATCACCTGTGACCCCCCAGGGTACACACTTGGTTACCATTCCCATGGGAGGTGATACACTGACTCATTTTATATTGTGCTCAAGGACCAGTGTTTGAATCTAAATTCCACATGCTGAATGGACATTCTCAATGAACTCTTAGTTTAGAGAAAATCATTAGTGGTTCCTAAATAGAAGCCAATCCTGTGATCTCTCCAGCTCCTACTCCTTCCTGCTCCTGCTGCCACCATCTCTCAGCTCCCCTCCCTCGCCTCCTCACACCAGCTCCCCTCCATCGCCTCCTCACACCAGCTCCCCTCTCTCGCCTCCTCACACCAGCTCCCCTCCCTCGCCTCCTCACACCAGCTCCCCTCTCTCGCCTCCTCACACCAGGCCACACCAGCATTCATGTCAGCACTTTTTTGTAAGGCAGAAGATTTTTAATATTTAAAAAACTTACATTTCAGCTTTAGACACTTGAAACATTTTTTTTGGGGGGGGAGGTCCGGTCGTGGGGCCTGAACTCTGGGCCTGGGCACTGTCCCTCAGCTCTTCAGCTCAAGGCTAGCACTCTACCACTTGAGCCACAGCACCACTTCCGGTTTTTTCTGTTTCTGTTTATCAAACCCAGGGCCTCATGTATGTGAGGCAAGCACTCTGCTTCTGAGCCACCTGCCCAGCCTGAAAATAGTAATTTTTCAGCAAACATTTCCTGAGTACCACATATCAAGATCAGTACATTTTGTGTTGATACACAGAATACCTGAGGCCAGGGCTTTACACGGAAAAGCTATTTACTGAGCTCACAGTTTTAGAGGCTGAAACTCAAAGTTTGAGCAGCCTCAACTAGACTAGAACACATGACAGGGAAAGAAGAAAGAGACTAGGAAGGGGCCAGGCTGGTTCTTGAGTATTGATTACTGTGTGTGTGTATCTGTGTAACACACATACACACATGCACTCCAGGCCTAGGCACTATCCCTTAGCATTTTCTTTTTTGGGGGGGGGTCCGGTCGTGGGGCCTGAACTCTGGGCCTGGGCGCTGTCCCTCAGCTCTTCAGCTCAAGGCTAGCGCTCTACCATTTGAGCCACAGCACCGCTTCTGGCTTTTTTCTTTTTGCTTATGTGGTGCTGAGGAATTGAACCCAGGGCCTCATGCATGCAAAGCAAGCGCTCTACCACTGAGCCACCTTCCCAGCCCCCTTGGCATTTTTTGCTCAAGGTTGGCATTCTGTTTCTTGAGCCACAACTCCACTTCTGGCTGTTTGGTGGTGACCTGGGGATAAGAGTCTCAGACTTAACCTGCTCTGGCTGGCCACAATGATTTTTGACTTGGAATTGCTCTCCTTTCTTCAACATGGCCCAAGCTTCCCAGTCTGGGACTGTACTCCCTTGGCATTTCCATCTGTCTGAATTTAGCTGTCTATCTCAGCCTTGTTTTGTGAACTTTGTGTGGAAGCCATCTCCCTGAGAGATCAGCCTCCGGACTGAGCACAACTGTTTCTATGGATGTGGTAGACCCTCACAAAAACCCCTGTCACGACGGGAGGAAGAAGCATTAAGCTGAGACATTTGTATTTCACTTCTAAATTGATAAAGATCTCTTGCTCTACTCTTAGAGAAGATAAACAACACTGAATGCTGACTCTGTCATTCTGTCCACCAAACAGCAGCCTCCTGAGTAGCTAGGATTATAAGCACAAGCTACTGATGCCCAGCTTTGGGAATTTTTATCTTGCTAAATATTACAATGGTACTATAGTTCTTTGAGAAAATTTCTGTTGTCTTCCCAGAGTTATATGAAGTGTTAAGACAAAATTCTAGTGACCACAGGATCTCCTCAAAGAAATGGTTTACCAAGACATTGTTGACGCAACCTAGAAAAGAACCAGGTCCTGGTACAATCCTGGTACAAAGTTCTCCATGAGGCCTCTGGCAGGCCCAATAGTGGTGTGAAGTAGCTAAGGAAAACTTGAGGACTACCCACACTAACTTCCCAAACTGGCAGGCCAGTAGGAAGCAAAAGCCTGAAATAATAACGACAAAAGAAATGTATGAAACAACCATGACTAAGAATTTTTTCCCAAGTTAATGTCAGACACTAAGCCACATATCCAGGAAGTAAACACCAACCAGTTCAGAAAAACAATGCTGACCTAGGCGTTTTAAAATCAAATGATAGAACATCAAACAAAGAGGAAAATTCTGAAAGAAGCCAGAAAGGAAACACACACACACACACACACACACACACACAAACCCTTAACTACAGAGGAGCCAGTATACAATTAAATTCAATGTTACTCAGAAAACATGCAAGCAAGAAAAAGAGATTGTAATCTTTCTTTCTTTCTTTCTATCTATCTATCTATCTATCTATCTATCTACCCATGTATCCATCCACCTATCCGTCCATACTAATTACACATGGATAACTATGTAGTCCAAGCTGGACTTGAACTCACAATGTTCCTATCCTAGACTCGACAGATTGAACACAAGGACTCAAGTATGCTAGGCAAGGGCTCCATGGGTTGAGTCTACCAGAGCTTTCATATTTTGTTTTTTTTTTTTGGCAGGACTAGAATTAGAACTCAAGGCCTCACACTTGCTAGACAGCTACTCTTATCACTACATCCTGCCTCTGCCTTGTTCTTTTTGCTGGTTATTTTTGAGATAGGGTCTCATTTTCTTTCTTTTTGTCAGTCATGGGGCTGGAACTCAGGGCGTGGGCACTGTCCCTGAGCTCTTTTTCCTCAAGGCTAGCACTCTACCATTTTGAATCACAGCTCCACATCTAGTATTCTGGAGATAAGGGTCTCACAGACTTTCCTGCTTGAGCTGGCTTTGAACCACAATCCTCAGATCTTAGCTTCCTGACTAGGATTACAGGCATGAGCTACCAGTACCTGGATTTAGGGTCTCACTCTCTACCTGGGCTCAGGCCTGTGTGCCATCTATATATGTTTGATTTCCTGTCATAGCTAGGATAACAGGCATATTCTACCTCATCTAGATCTCCATTGAGAAAAGGTCTCTTGAACTTTGCTGCCTGGGCTGTCCTTGAGCTACAGTCCTCCCAATTTCAGCCTCCTAAGTAGCTCGGATTATAGACATGGGCCAATGGCACCTGGCCACCAGTTCTCCTTTATAGAAGAATAATTACAACTAATAAATACAGGGAGAGAGGCTGGGGTGAAGCTCAGTGGCAAAGTACTTGCCTAGCAAGTACTGGGTTTGAGCCCCAGTACCAAAAGAAGAGAAAAAAACAAAAACAAACAAACAATAAAAACAGAAAACAGTTGGGAAATGGAATTCGAAACTAAATTTAAAATTTTTTCCCTGTTGTGAAATAATGGATTTAGGCAAATGATAATCAGTGGCTACTCACAGACTCTATTTATTTTTTATTTATTTTTTGGGTCCGGTCGTGGGGCCTGAACTCTGGCTGGGCCTGGGTGTTGTCCCTCAGCTCTTCAGCTCAAGGCTAGCGCTCTACCACTTGAGCCACAGCGCCACTTCCGGCTTTTTTCTTTTTTTGCTTATGTG
>NW_012267316.1:6928087-6930964 GCF_000151885.1 Dipodomys ordii | reverse complement strand
TGGGGCCTGAACTCTGGGCCTGGGTACTGTCCCTCAGCTCTTCAGCTCAAGGCTAGCACTCTACCACTTGAGCCACAGTGCCACTTCCAGCTTTTTTCTTTTTTTGCTTATGTGGTGCTGAGGAATCGAACCCAGGGCCTCAGGCATGCAAGGCAAGCGCTCTACCATTGAGCCACCTTCCCAGCCCTTCTCTTGAATTTTTAAAAAAATAAAACAGATTCATGCTTATGTAGCCCAGGCTACTCTAGAAATTGTGATCCTCCTAAGTCCTGGAATTACAATGTGTGTACCACCATCATGTCCAGATTTTTATTCTAATTTGCTAAATAAAACTTCTACAAACTGCTCAGACTCTTTGTCACATTCTTTTCTGTGATGGTGTTAAGAACTCAGTGAGTATCAGGCCTCAGACATGGCACTTGTGTCTGTCACAAACTCAATGCCGTGGGTTAAGGTCATGCTCTTTAGAACTTGCCTGAGTTTGAACTGGTCCTAATTCTGGAAAAAGAACTAGTCTTATGGTTGAGTGTGATGCACAGGCCTGTAATCCAGCAGTAGGGATGCTGAAGCAGAAGGATCTCAAGTTTCAGACCAGCCTGGACCACATAGTAAGAAACTTAGTCTCAAATAAAGAAAAACAAATAAAAAACCAAAAGAACCCAACAACCTCAAGAAGACTTGAAGATGTGGCTCAAGGGATGGAGTGCCCACCTAGCAAATGAGTTCAAAAACCCTCTGCACTGAAAAAAAAGTACTTTTGAAGAATCAAAATATTCAATGAGGAGTGCCACCTGCCCCACATCTAACTAGACAGAACTAATCGAATCACCATACAGTCCTTTTGAATAAGGAATTTTCTTTGCTATTTAGAAGCTCTTATTTTCTAGCTTTATTGTCTTCATATCAATTTTGTGTTTTTTATCCTTCCTTAGTGTCCAAACTACAGAAATCCACTTAGAATAGTTTCAACCTCTGCTCCTCCAAGCTGAAAGGTATTTCCATCAAATCTAATTCCCCTTACAATGCACTTCCTTCTACAACTAAACCAGCTGTGCAGATTTTGCTCAGAATATCACCACAGGCCCGTTCAGGGAGCACTTTTAGGACCTCCTCTCTTGCTGATGAACTGGAGATGCCGGATGTCATGTTGATGAGCTCCAAGGTCTCAGGGCTGACACCTCTTCTTTTGAAAGGGAAGACTTGGTGTTTGATCAGAAAATCTGGGTTCCGTGTCTCTGGGGGCGTTTCTGTAATGACTGTGATTTGGTAACCCTAATGCAGAACTTTCCTCAGCATGGGCAAGTGCCAGCCCATCAGGAGAGTGAGTTCTTATCTAGATGCTGGTGTTCACAATGGCAGTCCTAGCTGTTCAGGAGGCTGAGATCTGAGGATCAGGATTTGAAGTCATCCAAAGCAGACAGATCTGGAGCTCTTATCTCTAAATATCCAGCAAAAATTTTGCTGGGAGTGGGGGCATAGCTCAAATGGTTGAGTGGTAGCCAGTGAAGAGAAAAGCTAAATGAGAATGTAAGGCTTGGGGCTGGGAATGTGGCTTAGTGGTAGAGTGTTTGCCTAGCATGCATGAATCCCTGAGTTCCCTTCCTCGGTACCACATATACAGAAAAAGCTAGAAGTGGCGCTGTGGCTCAAGTGGTAGAGTACTAGCCTTGAGCAAAAGAAGCTCAGGGACAGTGCCCAGGCCCTGAGTTCAAGCCCCAGGACTGGTAAAAAAAAAAAAGGAAATAAAAAGAGAGAGAATGTAAGTCCTGTGTACAAACTTCAGTCTCACGAAATGCAGGTAGGGCTGAGAGCTTGTGGCTCACGCCTGTAATCCTAGCTACTCAGGAAGCTGAGATCTGAGGATCACAGTTCAAAGGCAGCCCAAACAGCAAAGTCCTGAGACTCTTATCTCCAATAAACCACTCAGAAAACCGGAAGTGGTGCTGTGGCTCAAGTGGTAGAACTCTAGCCTTGACCTGAAGAACTGAGGGATAGTGTCTAGGCCCAGTGTTCAAGTCCCACGACTGACCCAAAACAAAACAAAATAAAACAAAACGCAGATAGGATGCATAAAACTGGTTCTTGCATTTGTTTTTGTACTTACTGGAGATTGAATTTACGGCTTCACATTCTTGCTTGGCATTTTTGCTCAAGACTGTTTCTATACCACTTGAGCAATAACTCTACTTCCAGCTTTTTGATGGCTGATTAGAGTGAAGAGTCTCACGAACTTCCCTGCCTGACCTGGTTTTGAGTCATGAGCCTCAGATAACAGCCTCCAGAGTAGTTAGTAGTTGTAGTAGCCCCTGCACCAGCTTCAGACCCAGATTCTTTTTTTTATTTTTTATTTTTATTGTAAAGATACTATACAGAGGGTTACAGTAAGATAAAATGAGTACACATACTATTGAGCATTGTTACCCCCTCAATTGTTTCCCCCTACCATCCCTTCCCTCCCTACCTTCCCTGAGGTTCTTTTTGTTTTGATTGTGATTAAGTGATTACATAATTTCCCGAATTTCACAGTGTTGTGGAATAATGATGCTCATTTAAAGTCACAAGTTCATTCTAACTTTCCTGGAGCAAATTGTCTATCACAGTCTATAACATATAACGGTGTAGACATATACACCATACATGTGATCAGCAGCATGGGGATATTTAGTAGTGGTTCAACCAGATGAGTAAGAGTTGTTTCTTAAGTCCTGTTAGTTTTGTCGTATCACCTAACATTTTGGATTTAGCATCCACTTATCAGGGAGACCATGTACCGTTTGTCTCTTTGCTCTTGGCTTACCTCGCTCAACATGATTTCTTCTAGCTCCATCCATTTCCCTGCAAATGCCATTATTTTGTCATTTCTAATGGCTGCATAAT
>NW_012267316.1:6917289-6927747 GCF_000151885.1 Dipodomys ordii | reverse complement strand
GCCTGGGTATTGTCCCTCAGCTCTTCAGCTCAAGGCTAGTGCTCTACCACTTGAGCCACAGCGCCACTTCCGGCTTTTTTCTTTTTTTGCTTATGTGGTGCTGAGGAATCGAACCCAGGGCCTCGAGCATGAAAGGCAAGCGCTCTACCGCTGAGCCACCTTCCCAGCCCATGATGTCCAAGTTTATGTTTTGTAAGCTCATTTCTTCCCACATAGACAGTATCTGTCACAGCACTGTGGGACTTTTTTTAAAAGTAAAAGCCAAAAAATTAATTTTATTGGCTAAAGTTTGTTGGCTGAATGATTAATAGCTGATTAGAAAGCAGTTTACATCTTCAATGTAAAAAAATCTAATTGATACAGATGTCTTCTACAAGTCCTAAAACAAGATCTGGCCAAGGATTTTTTTTTTTTCCTTTTTGGTCAGTCGTGGGGCTTGAACTCTGGGTCTGGGTGCTGTCCCTCAGCTCTTCAGCTCAAGGCAAGCGCTCTACCACTTGAGCTAGGGCACCACTTCTGGTTTTCTGGTGGTTAAGTGGTGATAAGAGTCTTACAGACTCCCTTCGACTTCGATCCTCAGATCTCAGCCTCCTCAGTAGCTAGTATTACAGGCGTGAGCCACTGGCACCCAGCAAGTAAGATTTTAAATCTGTAAGAATATTACAGGGGCTAGGGTTTAGCCCAGCGGAAGGGCGCCTGCCCGGCGCAGGCAAGGCCCTGGGTTCAGTCCTCAGCCCTGGAAAAAAAAAAGAATATTACAAGATATTAGATATACTTATAGTAGCTCAAAACAGATCTTGTGCTGGGTACCAGTGGAGCACACCTGTAATCCTAGTTACTCAGGAAGCTGAGATCTGAGGATCAAAGTTGAAGGCAGTCTGTAAGACTCTTATCACCACTTAACCATCAAAAAGCTAGAAGTAGAGCTGTGGCTCAAGTGATCAAGTGCTAGTCTTGATCACAAAAGCTCAGGGACAACATCCAAGCTGTAAGGCCAAGCCCCAGGACTGGCACAAGGAAAATCAAAACAAAACCACCACCACAACAAAAACAGCTTGTAGGCCTGGGAAGGTGGCTCAGTGGTAGAGCGCTTACCTTGCATGCATGAGGCCCTGGGTTCGATTCCTCAGTACCACATAAGCAAAAAGAAAAACAGCCAGAAGTGGTGCTGTGGCTCAAGTGGTAGAGCGCTAGCCTTGATCTGAAGAGCTGAGGGACAGCGCCCAGGCCCAGTGTTCAGGCTCCATGACTGGACCTCCCCCACCACCAAAACACACACACACACACACAACAGCTTGTAGGGCAGATAGACCAACACTAATACAAGTTATGGAAAATGGTCGGCCATTGGAGGTGTGTCCAATTATGGCCACAATAAAATGCTAATGGTAATTATGTAGTCCCTTCTGGTATTCAGTGAGTGTCACTGGTGGAGCAATGCGCTAGCAGCTCAAGCTTTCCCCAAGGATTTGTATTCTAGCAGCATAGTCCAAGCCTTCTTGGGAGCCAGGAAAGCTTCAGGAGGTTTCTGGACAGGCAAGTGTTTGTGGGTTTGTTTTTGTCTCTTTGTATTTTGGTCACGGGGGGCTTGGACTCAGGCCCTGGGTCCCGTCCCTGAGCTTTTTTACTCAAGGCAAGTGCTCTATTGCTTTGAGCCACAGCACCACTTCTGGTTTTCTGGTGGTTAATTGGAAATAGGAGTCTCACAGACTTTTTTTTTTGCCTGGACTGGCTTCAAACTGCAATCCTCAGATCTTAGCCTCCTGAGTAGCTAGGATTACAGGTGTAAGCCACCAGTGTCCAGTGGAGGCAGGCAAGTCTATACGTTCATATTCATGAGATTAATTCAAAGCCTTCATGGAGACTAGCCATAGTAGTCCATCCATCTCTTTTTCTTGTAAGCTGCAACTTGGAAGGGATCTATTTCCAAAGTTATTCGGTCAGGGGTCATGGGTCAGCCCTTGGTGCCATGGGTTGGCTCAGAGAGATCTTCCCTTGTTTTGGAGGAGGCATGCCAGCAGGTTCTTGTCCAACGATGTAAAAGTTGGCTCCTGCCATTGTCTCCGCGCCGCAATGCCACTGCACCTTGGATAAGTCAGCACACACGGTGGGTGGGTGGGAAGATGTCCACCAGTTGTTTCAGAACTTCTTTCTCCAGAACATGGTCATCCAGTTATGGAGAAGGCAGAGGAAGCAGGGGAACCAGGTACCCCTTCTAGAAGCTGTTTGTAAGTATACTCTGAATTAACGCTCAGGTCCATTGTGCACTTGGATGCATCACAGAAATGCAAAGATGGCGTAAGCTTGAGCTGGGCAGGAGGAAGATGATACTGATGAAGATCATCATTCTGGTAATTTTCTTTCAGGATATGACGATCTCTTACAATCAGCCCATCTCCATGTTGCATCACCATCTTCATGGAGGAGTTTTGTGCACATGGTTGCCCATTGTCTGGCACAGTGTTTCTCTTTTCCTGGGCTGAAAAAAACTGGGTTGTAAAGAATGGCCACACAGCAGCTCTCACATCAGTGAGTGCTGCACAGCCACTCAAGCCCTTGGCCCTTATGAGTAGCTGTGGGATCTGTGTGCACGGATGAGCTAATGACACCCCATCCACTCATATAGCCATGGGGGGGGGAGGGGCGGGAGTGTCTGCCAAGACTGCAGCCCTGCATATTCATTTTATTCTCAGTGCTAGTAACATTTCCTCTACACCCCGCTCTTTCCCTCCTCCCACTCACCTCACTTCCGCTGGTCCTGGGGCTTGAACTCAGACCTGGGCTGTCCCTGAGCTTCTTTTGCTTAAGGATATTGCTGTACCACTTCGGGCTCCGAGTTTCATGGACTTTCCTGCCTGGGCTGGTTTCAAACTGATCCTCAGATCTTAGCCTCTTAGTAGCTAGGATTACAGGTGTGAGCCACCGGTGCCTGGCCTCTGCTTTTTTATGTTGCCAAGCCAAGTTTATTTTCTGGAACATATAGTTCTTTCACTTCACAAGAGGAATCAGAGGTATGATATCTTTCTCCTTTCTACAAAGAGTCTGCTTTTAGCATGAGTTCAATGGCTTCTGAGTTTTTTGTTTGTTTTTGGGTCCGGTCGGGGGCCTGAACTCTGGGCCTGAGCATTGTCCCTCAACTCTTCAGCTCAAGGCTAGCGTTCTACCACTTGAGCCACAGCGCCACTTCCGGATTTTTTCTTTTTGCTTATGTGGTGCTGAAGAATCGAACCCAGGGCCTCATGCATGCAAGGCAAGGGCTCTACCACTGAGCCACCTTCCCAGTCCGCTTCTGAGTTTTAATATTCACAACTAATCCTTGTTTATGCTTTTTATACAGTCTTTTGGCATCCTCCTGTTCTCAGTAGAGAAGCATTAACAAACACTTTTAAAAAAAAGGTAAACGTGCACCTCAGGAGTTTGTCTTGTATTGTTGCCATCAAGTATAAGGGGTACAACAATACATAGTACCCCACAGCCACTGTCTGCAAACAGCTCCGCAACTCCTGTAATGACTTGATATTCTCTTCACGATCTTTATCACTGAAGTCAAGATTTTCAGGGAGCTTGTGATACATATGGCCCCCATTCAAAGTGCAGCATGGGATGCCAAAGGTGAAGCAAGTACTCTTCCAAAGGGCCATGGAGCCTGAGCTTCCAGGGTTCAGGCATGCCTGTTAACTAATCTGCACAACACGTAAGCCACCTTTGGTCCCCACCACCTGACCTCTTTTATTCCTGCTCACAAGGTGGGAGCTTAGTCGCTCACTGCAGATGCAGTTTTGCGATTTTATTCAGCTTGATTTTCTGGCAGATTTTCAGCTGTGATCACACTGGGCTGGCAGTGGGTTGCTCTCAGGGTAGCAGAAGGCTGAGGGCTCGTTTTAATTGTGTATTTTCTTATTTACATGTTCATTGCTTAACCAAGGGCCTAGCATATAAACATTCAATGTTCTCTCAGCAAATGAGAGTAATGATTCCAAATGGCTGGGGCTGTGAAAGACAGGCAGGGATACAGCTGGAAGAGAAGGTGGATACAGCATGTGAGGGTCTGGCATTTAAAACGAAGGCAAACTTGGCTTGAGGTTCACCAAGTGCAGCAACTTACACCTGTAGTCTTAGTGACTCAGGAGGGGGAAATTGAATTGAGGTTCCGGCCAGACTGGGCAAAATGTTCAGAACCCCATTTCAACCAATAAAAGGCTGAGCATCATGGCATGTGTTGCCATTTCAGCTACATTTTTTAAAAAAAGTGACAACAGATGGGTGCTAGTGCTCATGCTTGTAATCCTAGTTACTCAGGAGGCTGAGATTTCAGGATCACAGTTCCAAGACAGCCTGGGTAGAATGTCTGTAATACTCCTATCTCCATTTAACCACCAGAAAACTGGAAGTGGAGGCATGGCTCAAAGTGGTAGAGCAGGGCTGGGAAGGTGGCTCAGTGGTAGAGCGCTTGCCTTGCATGCATGAGGCACTGGGTTCGATTCCTCAGCACCACATAAACAAACAAGAAAAAAACCAGAAAAAGAAAAGATGATGAGTTTTTGAGAGAAATTTGAAAGTTGCTCATGGATTACAAAGTAGCCATGAGCATTTTTTTTTTAACTCTTACCTTAGGATGAGAGAACAGTACTAATAACCAGGATGATGTGAAAAACAGATAACATCTCATTACACAGAATTAATGAAAGAATTTCAAAGAAATAATGATAGAGACAAAGCAGAACTATTTGAACATGCTGTACTGGCTTCATCTCTTCCTTGAAGAAAGCCTGAAAATGATTTTTCTGGAGGATGATTTCAGAGTTAACCTGTTGACTAAACTGTGGGTCTATTTGCTCACATAGCCATCAAAGGACAGGCACTAAAATGTATAATCAGTAATTAGTAATTTTTCTTCTGATTTTTTTTTCACATGTTTAGCAACACAAAGCTCTTCTCTTGAAGTCTCGAAGAGGGCAACATACTTTCATCTGTTATGCATTTATTCTCTGTCATTTTATTTAAAGTTCTGTAAGGTGCCTCTTGTTTATCAGGTACAAATTCAAAACTGGACACAGTTCAATGGCATAATGAACACTGTTTCTGTTCATTTGTTTCTCTTTCAAATTTGGCTTTGTTTTTAATGTTTCCTTTGAAGTAAATATTTTTAAGAGTAAAAAAAAAAAAGAAAGAAAAAAACCAGAAATGACACTGTGGCTCAAGTGGTAGAGCGCTAGCCTTGAGCTGAAGAGCTGAGGGACAGCGCCCAGGCCCAGAGTTCAGGCCCCACGACCGGACACCCCCCCCCACACACCAAAGAAAGTGGTAGAGCACTAGGCTTGAGTGAAAAAGCTCAAGAGCAGCAAGCAGGCCCTGAGTTCAAGCCCCATGATCCACCCACCCCCAATTAATTAAAAAAAATAATAAAGCCCAGAATTGCAGTCCAGGCTGGCCCAGGGGAAATGCACGACACTCTCTGAAAAGTAATGAAAGCAAAAATGGCTAGGGGACATGGCTCAAGTTGTAGAGTACCTGCCACGAAAGTGCAAGGCTCTGAGCTCAAACCCTAGTAATCACCTCCCTCCTTCAACATATATATATAGATATTTAACTTAAGGTGCCACTGGGCAATTTGGAAGCTATGTGGAGCAGACTAGGTTAAAGAGCAGTCCATACAAGAAGGAAAACCCATGGCTGTTACCCATCCAAGTAATGAGGCAGTGACAGATGGTACAGAATTAACAAGATTTCCTGACCAAACTGGATGTGAAGGGACTAAGGAGCAATTTTGGGTTTCCAGAATTCTAAAAGAAAATGAAAGACAGAAGATGAGATGAGGGAGATCATGGTTAGTTTTGGAGGTTAAGGAATTTATGCAATGACCAACTAGAGCAGTTTTGTAACTCTGAAGGGAGATTTGGCATGGGGTGTAAGAAGTGGCAAGGAGTCAGTTCAGAGATGAGATCATCTGAGGTGAGCAGGTTAAGCCCAAAGGTCCAAAGATGGAGTCCTTGGACACTCCAATATGCAAGAGTCAGGTGGAAGAGGAAGGTGAAAACCCAGAGGTTGTAGGTAGTGTAAAGAGAAGATTTCAAAGGAGCTCTGACTTGCCCCAGGGTAAGAAAAGAGCAGACAGTCCAATCGAAAATGACCTTGGTGCCATTGTGAGCAACACTTAAACGTCAGAGAGGTAGAATATACGGGAAGTGATCAACTGGAGGCAGTTGAAGACTTCTTCCAATTTTGTTTTCAGGAGATGGTTTGCTATATTACTTATGGTAGATTAAACTCACTTATCTTTTAGGAAAAGATATAGCAGAGATTTAGATCCCGAGAACCTGGCATGTAAGACAAAAAGAAACAAAAGGTAAGTAATCTAAATTCTGGGAAGATGAAATAGGTGTCATTTATAAATGGCATTTTAAGAATTTTAACTTGGCTACATAAAAAAAAGACAAGTTATTACACCTGTATGTTGCTGTTCACGTGATAAACAGACTTGTCTCTGGACACCAAAAACACTAAATCTGACAAGTGATTGACATATAACCAAAACCCATCCTTCAATTGGCAAATTAGATGGTGAATAAGCCAAAAGTTCACTTAAGAAGCCTTTGTTTGGAAGGAGCCGGTAGCTCATGCCTGTATGCTATTCAGGAGATGGAGATGTGAGGATCATGGTTCAAAGTCAGCCTTAGCAGGAAAGTCTGTAAGACTCTTCCATCCAATTAACCATCAAAAACTAGAAGCAGCCAGGTGCCACTGGCTCATGCCCGTAATCTTAGCTACTCAGGAGGCCAAGATCTGAGGATCATGGTTCAAAGCCAGCTGAGGCAGGAAAGTCCGTGAGATTCATCTCCAATTAACCATCAGAAAACCGGAAGTGGCACTGTGGCTCAAGTGGTAGAGCACTAGGTTTGAGCTAAAGAGCTGAGGGACAGTGTCCAGGCCGAGTTCAAGCCCCATGACTAACAACAACAACAACAACAAAAAGCCAGTAGTTCTGTGGCTCAAGTGCTAGAGCACTAGCCTTGAACATAAAAAGTTCAAGACAGCCCAGACCCTGAGTTCAAGTCCTAGGACTGGGGAAAAAGAAAAAGAGAGGAGAACTGTGTTTTCCCTATAATAGGAAGTGTTTGAACAACCCAGCACAGGAACAACTCTGATTTTGAAAAGTGCTTTGAGCTGGGGGCTGGTGGCTCATACCCGTAATCCTTGTTACTCAGGAGGCTGAGATCTGAGGACCGTGGTTCAAAGCCAGCACAGGCAGAAAAGTCTCTGTGGGACTCTTTGCTTGAACTAACCATTCAAAAACCAGAGGTGGCACTGTGGCTTAACATGGTAGAGCAGTAACCTTGAGCAAAAAGAGCTTAGAAACAACATCCAGGCCCTGAGTTCAAGCCCCATGACTGACCAAATAAATAAAAAACCAAACACACACACACATACACACAAAAATAAAAAACCCTGCATTGAATTGTTATTCAAACCTAACTTTGATCAGTGTTGGGTGTCAAGGGCTCATACCTGTTAGCCTAGCTACTCAGGAGGCTGAGATCTGAGGATCACAGTTCAAAGCTAGCCAAGGCAGAAGAGTCCCTGTGAGCCTCACATCTCTGAAAAAAAAAAAAAAATCCCAAAGCAAGTGACCTATGTTTTGGACCTATTTCCTTTAAATGTCAATTGCTAGTTATAAAAACTTGAGAGTTCACCCGTAAGAAAATATTCAGTGTTTGAATTACATCTGTCCTAAGATAATGCACACAAACCAACATAGTCTATATAATAAAAATATTTAATGCTGCCAAAAAGTATAAAAATACAGTAGGAATGGCAGTACAATACAAAGTATTCTCTCCTAATTTATTTCTTTTACATCTTTCTACATTTCATACACACATTTAAAAAACACTTAACAATACATCAAATGAAAGAGTTCTGCAAAGTCTTCTGCTGGTGGCTGCTCTTCATTCCCTGGATGTTAAGTTTACTTTGTAAACAGACAACTGTGAGGCAATCTACAGGTTTAGCAAGCCTCACTTTAGTTTCCGGAGTGGGCTTCAGGTCTTGCTTTGCGCATCAAAGGTTCAAAATTTATAGCTGCAGAATATTCTCAAGTCATGAATATTTAGGTGTCTGTCAATCTTGGCCTAAAACATAAAATAAGAAGTCATCTATTGAATTCATATTTACTAAACACACAGACCTACATTGATACACACAAACACAAAAGGACTAACAATGAACTAAAAGGCAAACATAACACACTCAACCAAACTAAGTTTTTTACTCTTATTTTGGCGAAGCTGCTGAAGTGCTTGATTTCCAAATAAAATTAGTGGTGTGGGCAGACTCATTTAAAGCCCAAGAACTCACTTTCTTTTCGAAGAATTAAGAACTAATTTTTTTGAGGCCATTCTACTTTGCTGATAGGCATTAAAAACTAATGTAGCCACAAGAATTTAGCAAGACTACATATTTTCTAGACAAAAGTCTAATTCAATTTGTCCCTCAACTGTGAAAAACTGCTAAAAATATTACAACTGTACAAAAAATTGGCTTGTGTCTTTAAATTAGATTAACAGCAGATGAATTTTGTCCTGAGGAATAGTGAGTCTAGTTAGAGAACTAAGCAACAGAATACTTAAAACACAGGCATAAAATAGAGAAACTTATTGTATTTAATGCCAAAAGTTTAAATAAGCAATAGACAGAGGGAATGAATACTTGTAAGTGCTGGAAATTTTTTTAGGCTAATTCACAATTATTTGTAAATAACTAAACTTTCTGGGAGGTTATTTCCATTCTTTCCCATTTTACTCTCTCTCCCCCCAAATCTAAATAATTGTCAGTACTGAATTTCTACATGTATAAACAGGAAATATAAACCAGATTCACACTATGAAGCTAAGATGTAGCCAAAATCCTGTAAATACGAGAATTAAGGCCTCTTCCTCTGAAAGAAGACAGGATGATATGAAGCACTCTTAAGTGGTCTCTTTCAAATATTTATGGAAAGTAGCCAAGGAACTAGATAGCACACTAAATGTCTGTGGCTCACATAGAATTATGGATGCTTGTTAAAGGGATTTCCAAAATCCTAATCCAAACTAGTTGATTCTGACTCCAACAAAAGATGTTTGTATTTGCCATGCATTTAGAATCTGCTCTTTAAAATAAAGGCATGGGGCTGGGAAGGTGGCTCAGTGGTAGAGCGCTTGCCTTGCATGCCTGAGGCCCTGGGTTCGATTCTTCAGCACCACATAAGCAAAAAGAAAAAAGCCAGAAGTGATGCTGTGGCTCAAGTGGGAGAGCACTAGCCTTGAGCTGAAGAGCTGAGGGACAGCGCCCAGGCCCAGAGTTACAGGCCCCACGACCGGACCAAAAAAAAAAAAAATTGTGGATAAAATAAAGGCATGTAATTCAAAGTATATGAAATAATACTTTGGTATACAAAATATTCTCGTTTCATTCTGTTTCAGTGGTAGTTCAAACTATTATCTCTTTTCCTCCAATTAAAAAAAAATAAGATTCCTTTATTTTTTTTTTGTCGGTTGTGGGGCCTGAACTCTGGGCCTGGACAGTGTTCCTTAGCTCTTCAGCTCAAGGCTAGCACTCTACCACTTGAGCCACAGCGCCACTTCCAGTGGTTTATTGGAGATAAGTCTCCCGGACTTTCCTGCCCAGGCTGGCTTTGAACTGTGATCCTCAGATCTCAGCCTCCTAAGTAGCTAGGATTACAGGCATGAGCCACTGACACCTAGATCTTTTTTTTTTTTTTCTTAAACAAGGTGGCTACTTATTTGTCTTCTTGAATTCCACATAAAGCAGACATTATAGCATAATAGAAAGAATGAAGTCTGGAGCGGCTGGAAATCTAGACTGTAGTTTGCATCTCAGTTCTGTTGTCATGAACTAGCTGTGCCACCCTGGGCAAGTTTCCTATTCTTGGACTCAGTTTTCTTTTTTTTTTCTTCTTTTTGCTTATGTGGTGCTGAGGAATTGAACCCAGGGCCTCATGCATGCCAGGCAAGCACTCTACCACTGAGCCACCTTCCCAGCCCTCCGATTCAGTTTCTTATGTGAGAATAGGATGCCATTCATCTAGCGAGGTGGCATGCATTTTCAATTTAGAAGTGGCTGGCAGAACTGTAGATGTTTAGCACACTGTTGTGGTATGTTAAACAACTACTACTTAAGAGATTAAAAAACAAACAAAATAATTTTAAGCGATTTTGAAGGGGTAAGAAAATAAGATGAAATGAGCCGGGTGCCAGTGGCTCATGCCTGTAATCCTAAGCTACTCTGGAAGCTGAGATCTGAGGATCATGGTTCAAAGGCAGCCTGGGCAGGAAAGTCTGTGAAACACTTATCTCAAATCCACCACTAGAAAACTGGAAGTGGCGCTGTGGCTCAAGTGGTAGAGCGCTAGCCTTGAGCTGAAGAGCTGAGGGACAGCGCCCAGGCCCAGAGTTCAAG
>NW_012267316.1:6908248-6917239 GCF_000151885.1 Dipodomys ordii | reverse complement strand
TGTGGCTCAAGTGGTAGAGCGCTAGCCTTGAGCTGAAGAGCTGAGGGACAGCGCCCAGGCCCAGAGTTCAAGCCCCACAACCGACCAAAAAAAAATTATCCGAAGGAATGTCTTTAAATAGGACTTTTTGCCACTAGCTAATCACACTAATGTTCTCCAAAGATGAGCCAAGGAAGATCATAATCTTCTCTCAAGTGAGCCAAGCACTGGCTTACAAAAGAGAGGTTCCGCTTCTCCTGCACTTAAAAAATTCCCATGCAATTTCCTTTGTAGCAGCCCAAGACATTCATGGTATTCTAGCATTAAACAACATAGTACCAAAGAAGTCTGAAATATCCTCAAAGACGGAAATTATTTCTTCTAACAGACTGTCCAGAGATGGTCAGGCACTCTTAACATGTTTTCATTGTCAGTGACCACAAAGCCTCTCAAAGCAAGGCAAACCTTCCCTCTTATGCCACTCAGTGCTCATACTTTGCAGTGGATCTGTGCCAGCAAAGCACATAGGGACAAAGTCAGCAATAGTAGGGGGCCTGTAGATGCAAGGGACGCGGATCCTATTAGAACCTGGAAGAAAGCCTTTTTTTTTTTTGCCAGTTGTGGGGCTTGAAACTCGGCCTGGGCGCTGTCCATCAGCATTTCAGCTCAAGGTTGGTGCTCTACTACTTGAGCCACAGTGTCACTTCCAGCTTTCTCTGCTTATGTGGTGCTGAGGAATCAAACCCAGGGCCTCATGCATGCCAGGCAAGCACTCTACCACTGAGCCACCTTCCCAGCCCGAGAAAGCCATTTTTCTGAAGAGTGCTGAGAAAAAGCACTTGTGCAGAATGACTCAATGTTGTTTTGGGTCAATGGGAATGTGCTAGTCAGGAGATTCTTGCTGCCAAGAGAAAAATGAAGACAATACTCATGCTAAGGTTTCACCTAGTTTTCACTTCAGAATACTACACAATTCCTGAATATGGGGAATAATCAAACAACTGCAATCTGGACCAAGACAAGGGGTGGAGCTGTTCATGTGTACCAAGTACTGAGACTAGGGATTCCTTGGTATATTTCTCTACTAAGGCACATTATCATTTGTACACTTTCAAGAGAAAGGAGATTGCACAGCAATCTCATAAAAACTGCTTTGAAGACAGGTAGGATAAATGGAATAAAATGTAAACATGGGAACTGGGGGGTTGGGGGGGGAGGGCAGAATGACAAATGTTCACAGCAAACCATCCAGGCAATAACTAAGGCCTGTATTTCATGTCACAAGATGATGTATATATTATGCAGAAAATTTACATTCTATTTTTCAAAATTTTATGAGATTTTTATGTCCATTATCATTACTTTAAAAAGTCAAAGCCAAGCTGGGAGCTGGTGGCTCATACCTGTAATCCTAACTACTCAGGAAGCTGAGATTTGAGGATCACAGTTCAAAGCCAGCCTGGGCAGGAAAGTCCGAGGGACTCTTATCTCCAAAAAACCACTCAGAAAACTGAAGTGGCGCCTGTGGCTCAAGGGGTAGAGCGCTGGCCTTGAGCTGAAGAGCTGAGGGACAGCGCCCAGGCCCAGAGTTCAAGACCCATGACTGACCAAAAAAAAAGTCAAAGCCAAATAAGGGCTATAAAAGTCAAGACATTTTATTAGTTGTTAATGTGTAAATGACAATGCAGGACAGATTTCTACTGAAATCGTAGTTCCAAACAGGGGACAGATACATTAAATTTGGCCAAATGAAGACACTTTTTCTTCCTAGACTGTGGGTTCTATGTATCACTCAGGACCCATGTATGGACCTGCTAAAACAGTATAAACCAGTACTTACTACAGCCTTGAAATCCTGCCCGAACAAATAAGTGGTCTACATATTTAGTGGTATTTGGGTTAAGATTACATTTTAAAAGCTCTCTTTTAAGGTTTGTACAGGAAAGCTGGCTGCAGGGGTGTGCACCTGCAGTAGCAGCTGTTCAGGAGGCTGAGGTGGGAGAATCATCTGAGCACAAGGAGTTCAAGGCTAGCCTGGGCAACAGAGTGAAATGGCTTTGAAAAAAAAAAGAGATTTGTATCTGAAAGTAAAAATGAACACAATCTTTAAATCTGCACAATAATTGGGCAGAAATTATACAACGGTCAAAAAAACTTCTTTTGTGGAGTTTTGAGTTTGGGGCTTTGAGCTTGCTTACCCAGACACTATTACTGCTGACCCATGCCTCCAGCCTAGGTTTTTGCTTTTTATTTTTGACATAGTCTCACTTCTTGCCAGGCATAATCCACCCATGTCAGGCTTGCTGGCAACTAGGATGACAGGCACCTACAACCTCATCTAGTTGAGAAGGGGGACTCATGAACTTTCCTGGGCTGGCTGGAAGCCATAATCTCAACAATCTCAGCCTCCCAAGTGGTTAGGATTACAAGCATGAGCCAGTAGGGTCTGCTTCCAAAACATTTTAATACCATCAAGTTCTAGTTTCCACTTCTGTAAAATCTAGTCAGAGATACTCTAAGATAGGCAATCAGCTGCAGTTTTTGAGAATTCTCCAATTTCAAAATTAATCAATGGTGGCCATCATCGCTGTGAACCCAGGCTGAAAGGTCAGAAAGAACTGTTAAATCCCAGAGGACAGTTCCAGCCATCAACTACTTTTCAAAGTTCTATGTAGCTTTTGATTCATGCTTCATGCTGTTAGTTCTAGCTTATTTTTTTTTCAAAAAAGGCCTGAACACACTATATACAAGGTCAGTGTGAGTCACACCATTTCCTTGCATACCTGTTATGCTGAGCTCTGTTAACAGAAAATGATTAACAGGCTTAAAAAAGAAAAAAATCATTTCCCTTCCTATTCCTTCTTTGACAGCAATGTTAATATATAATGAAAGTAGAACAAAGTTGGGTGTGGGTGGCTCATGTCTGTAATGTTAGCCACTCAGCAAGCTGAGATTTGAGTATCTTGGTTCAAAGTCAGCCAGGGCAGGAAAGTCTGTAAAATTCTTATTTCCAATTCAATCACAGAAAAAGCCAGACGTGGTGCTGTGGTAGAGTGCTAGCCTTGAGCAAAAGGAGCTCAGAGACAGACAGCAGCATCCAGGCCCAGAGTTCAAGCTTTAGGAAGCAGGGAGGGGGGAAGGGGGAAGTGGGGAGAGTAGATAAAAAAGAAAGGATAGAAAACTTGACAAATATGTAAAATCTCTGCTAAACATGCCAAGTAGTCTTTACAATGTTCTGAAACACTGTGCATCTTTGTTACTTTAAAATAAAGGGCATTTTCAAATCAAACATGGAGAAATGTATTTTTACACCTGATGATAAAAATCAGTAGCAAGTCAACATAAAACAATGCTTGGCAAAACTTGGAAAGGAATATCCGTCATGACTTCAGCATTAAATGAAGGTTGTGTCAGTGTGCAGCAGGGATGGATGTAAATTAAAGATTCTGTCCTGAAAACAATATACCCAGTTTTGTTTTATTTTAAAATCTTATCTTCCCTTCCTTAATCTATTCAAAACTTGATACTTACCTGATTGGGTTCAAACTATATCACTTTTTTTTTTTGTACATACTAGGGCTGGAATTCAATGCTGTACATACTTGGCTTGGCTTTCTGTTCACAACTGGCACTCTACTACTGAGCCATACCTCCACTTCTTGCTTTTTGCTGGTTAACTGGAGATTCTCTTAAGATCTGTCTTCCTAGACTGCCTTTGAACCACAATCTTCAGACCTCCTCCTGAGTATCAAGGATTGTATGTGTGAACCCATAGGGCCCAACACCCAACTTTTAACATCTGATACACTTGGAAAAATTCTATGCAGACTAGGGCAACAATTTTCATAGATGCAGGCCCCACCAAGGACTGATAACTTCCTTCCTCTGGCCATTATTGGAAGCCACATGTTTCTGTCTCCCCAACCAGTACAGGACTGAGATGATGATCACCCATCACCTATTACCACATTGTAAGTTAGCACTCCTGAAAAATATTATTGGTAAACTGTTAACCTGTTTAAAGTTTTCACTGTCACCATTATCCTCAAAGATCTGCTCAGAGGAGGAAGCAGATTGGCTCTTGAAAGTCACTGAGTGTCCAGTATGGTGTGATTTTAAAAATATACTACCATATGTCTAGTAGAATAAAAAGTAGATAAAGAGGAGCGCTGAACCTATCAAAGAAATCATCCAGCAATATGCTGGACACAGTCTTATCAGTATTTCTTTCCTGAGAGAAGTCTTCATATTTTTGCTTAAAACAAGGTGATCTTCAAGTGGATCATTCCTAAGACTTACCCCCATTTAACTTTTGGGGTAACACACCATATTTTAGCAAGGATAAAAGACTTTAAAACCAATTAACAACCAATTAGATTTTGATGCCTACACTTAGGTTTAATACAAAAAGACATAAAAAGATGTCTCCCTTACCTCTTTTCCATCTCAAAGTTAAAGGACACAGTAATACTGAATCAGGACACAGGCACATGTTATATAGATCTTATTTAATATAGTACCCCCTACATCCTGCTTTCACACAGTTGATACATTCAAGTAAATTTAAAACACCTCCCTATACCAATGATTTTCAAATTACTTTTAAATGATAGCTGCTTCCTTCAAGACAACTAAACCTTAGCAGAAAATTTCCAGGTTGTATTAAAAGAGACAAAGCAGGGATGTTGTGGTTGGTAGCTTGAAGTCTTTCTGCTACCTCTGGGTGATCTTCTTGGAGATCCAATGTATGGAGTTAGAAAACCACTGAATGTCTGCTAGCAATTAAATTTATATCATCTAGTTAAGGTTTAAGTCGAATGAATCAAATACTGAATGGAATGTTGGGATTCAAATGAGCAGTTAAAATTCATTAGACAGTTTGTTTTTAAAATACTCATCAAGAAGTTAAAGGGACAATGGAAGGTTTACACATCATGTCACTATTTATTGAAGAAAAGAGAACTTGAAAAAAATCTTACTTCAAAACTTCAGTCTAGTGAACTGAAGTTTACGGCTTCTTTTACTTAAAATGAAATCATGACTTACCCCAATTATAAATTAGGATAATTACATTGAAAATTTCACAAAAATAAAAAAAACAACAAAAAACACAAAAATAAAACCCAAAACAGTATAAATCATGCATGGGCTTTACAGAATTCAGTTTCTTTTCTTTTTTTCTTTCTTTCTTCTTTTTGAGATAGAGTCTCACTATGTTGCTCACGCTGTACTCGAACTCACTATGTAGCTCAGGATGGCCTCAAACTTGTGATCCTTCTGCATGAGCTTCCCAGGTGTGTACTACCACACCTGGCAGAAACCAATTTTTTTTTTACAAAGTTTTGACAAATTGTTACTTTACTATTCAATAAGAATTTTCCTTCAAAGATACACATTGTGCCTTTGACTTTTCTTTTTTAAACAGGGCTAACTGTAAAACATAAAGGAAATGCAAATATGCATAGAAATTGCTTATTCACAGTTCTAACTGCTCATATCAAACTTTTTTTAGGAAAAGGAAAAATGTATCCAGTATACAATTGAACCAACATACAACTTATATTGTTTTGTGGTAAGACTTCAAATAGAGATTTTAAAAAGTACACTTAACTACAAAAGATTAAATACTTATAAAATTATCTTTACCCTGAAATGGTTAGGTATATAAAGTGTTGATGCCCATGTCAACAGTACATTATACATTACACACATTATTTAAATGACATTTTCTTTCCATTAATAATGTAGATAAAACCACAACATTTATTGCTTATATCAAATGCAGGTTAAAATCCAGATAGCCTCCAAAACCAATCCTTGTAATAAAGGATTTCTCAATGTTGGTCAAGTAAAATATTACGTTTAACATGTGTGAATACAGCTGCAAAATGTACCAGTTTTTCACAAACACCAATGTCTTTATTTTAGAGTAGTTTACAGTTTGGGTTTCAGAGGAACCTGCAGTGAAGATCCTGAGATGCTGGGCCTGTGACAGTAAGTATCACTTATCTGGCTGATGTCTATTCTACTGCACCGATTTTGGGTATGAGGCATTTGCTGCTAACAAACCCTTGAGATTAACGCAGCACTGTCAGCTACTAGTGCAGAAGCTTGCCAGGCAAAACTTTATTTATAGGACACGTTGGTGAAAGAACAGTGTCCAGCCAATCAAAGTGCCAACCAAAATGACTGACACAAACCCAATCTTAGTGAGAATAGGTTGCCAATATAACCACCTTTTTCTTTTTCGTTCAGTCTCATTTAGCCTCTGTTTCATCTGCTGCACCTTCTGAGCTGTGGTAGCCTTTCGGTCCTCTCGAATACGTTTCCGTAGAACACTGTAAGAGATAAAAACAAGTCAATGGAAGTGTACGCTCAGAAGGCTGTAACCCCAGTACAAAGGACCCAGGCACCAGCAAAGCCACATATGCCTACACTTTTCATCTCATTCCAACATAAATAAAAATGTGAAAGCTTCAATGTTCCAAGTGCTCCAGAGATTTACTCTTATAAATCGGCAACGATTTCTGGTCGTTTTATCTTAAAAATATTTTTAATGAGACCTGAAAAAGTGCATGATAGTTTCTTTTTCAAAATGTGAACTGGTAAACTGAGATAGAGAGGGAAGGGGTGACATTTTCAAAAAAGAAACGTATTCTTTACCTGACTTATGTAACTGTAAGCATTCTGTACATCACCTCTATAACAACAATGATTTTTTAAAAAAGTAAACTGGTGATCATCAGTTTTCTTTCGTTGACAACCAGGCAGTAGAAGCAGGAGGGGAAGACAACAGGTTCTCCAGTATCTAGCTCTCTTTTGCACCTGGTCATCATAAATATCCTTGGTAAAAACTGCTTGTTTGTATGACTATTATTGTTTTTTTGGTCGGTTGTGGGGCCTGAACTCTGGGCTTGGGTGCTGTTAGCTCTTCAGTGTAAGACTAGTACTCTACCATTTGAGCCATGGCACCACTTCCAGCTTTTTTCGGCTTATGTGGTGCTGAAGAATAGAACCCAGGGCCTCATGCATGCAAGGCAAGCACTCTACCACTGAGCCCAGCCCCAGCTGGGCTGACTATTATGTTGTGAGAGCACTTATGCTCCTGCTTGTCCACATATATGTTTCTAGCATCTTGGAAATTGTTTAATACAGAACTTTTAGTTCTGGCTCTGACCCTTAGTCCTAGGACTAAGAAGAATGTCCAATGGCAATATGCTAGTCATTTCACTTTTTAAAGTGTCACAAAATCTAACTCCCTCTGTTTACTTATCATATGTGTTATGGAAAAAGCCTTGCCAGTTTTTGAGTTCTTCCAGTAAATGTTTCCAAAGCATAGCTCTAAATATGCAGCTTAAACAAAAATCTTGGTTGCTTCTTCAATGCCTACTATATTAAGAAAGAACTTTTTCCTGGCCAAAAAGGTCTCTCATATCCATAAAAAAAGATGATTAGAGAAACCCAAATTGTAGAGCAATCTGAAAGACAGCAAATTAATAAGCAAAGGAGAAAAAGTATCTGGAGAACAATTCTTGATTAAAGTAGACCAAAGAATCCTATCAATTAAATGCAATGCAGGATCCTTGATTAGATACTGAATTATTTTTGTGTTTTGAGATAGGGTTTCACTATGTAGTTTAGCTGATCTTGAACAAGATCCTTTTATTTTTGTTTTTGGTGATACAAAGGTTTGAACACAGGGCCTCCCTCTCTCTTTTGGCACACACTATATCACTCAAGCCCCTTTTTGCTTTATTTTTCCGATAGTGTCTCACAATTTTTGCCCAGGGCCAGTTTAGGACCATGATCATCAAGAGCTTCCTGTTACCTGGGATTACACATGACTGGCTTGTTTGTTCAGGTGGAGTCTCATTTGACTTTTTACATGAGCTTATCTCAAACTGTGATCCATCTTTACACAGTTGGGATTTTAAGAGTTTGTCTGACAACTATGTACTGTAAGATATTAATTTCCAGATATTAATTTCCAGAAAATACACTTGAAAAGCTATGCAAATTGAAACCCCCTTGTACAATTGAAACCTTTTTTTTAAAATATATTTTTATTGTGAAAATACTGTACAGAGGGGTTACAATTACGTGGGTAAGATAATGAGCACATTTCTTATCAAGCATTGTAGCCTCCTGCTTTTGTTTCCCCTTCCCATCCCTTCGTATCCCTCCCCCCGCCGTCTCCCCTCCACCAAAGTTGTAAAGTTTGTTTTTCGACATAACGTCTTGTACATCTTGAAACCTCTTTGTATAATTACTTTTTAAAAAAGTAATAAAATGATAGAATAACTGTAAAAAGCTATACAGAAGACTTCTTAATCAGCTACAGAAATCTGGACATGTACTATCTGTTAGAATATTTTGTGTCACATGTCTTTGGTAAAGTGGAACTTTCATATATGACAGAAATAGAGTTGTTAGGGGATGTATAGAATTGTCAGACAGTTCCTCAAAATGTTAAATGTGGAATTATTACAGGACTCACTACTTCTAGTTATCTACCCAAGAGAATGGAGAAACAGGTTTATGAATGCAAAATCTTTTCAGAATTGTCCAATTAACATTGTTACCTCTCATTCCTATTCTGTTTAATTCTCCTCTTTTCACCTCTATACACCTTCAATCTTATGGAATTTAGCCTATTTAATTAGCAATTTACTAATAGTTTGCCAATTTGGGTGCTTCTTTTCCCCTCACAATGTATTAGCAACTTGTGAATTATCTTTGTAGTCTATGGTGTTAAATATTCAGATTAGTTCAAATAACGAGAAATACCTGTTTATGTAAAAAAATTTTTTTTGTAAAAAACTTTTTGAGACATATTATGACCTATGCAAGTTATTACTCAGAATTCACTCTCTGAACTGAAAATTAATCATGACAAATATAAAAGTACATGAAGAGGAGCTGGGAAGGTGGCTCAGTGGTAGAGCGCTTGCCTTGCATGCATGAGGCCCTGGGTTCGATTCCTCAGCACCACATAAGCAAAAAGAAAAAAGC
>NW_012267316.1:6880623-6905677 GCF_000151885.1 Dipodomys ordii | reverse complement strand
GGTGCTGAGGAATCGAACCTAGGGCCTCAGGCATGGAAGGCAAGCGCTCTACCACTGAGCCACCTTCCTAGCCCCCCAAAAGTATTTATAAATTGAAATTATTCACATTAAGAATATCTGGCAGGCGCCAGTGGCTCACGCCTATAATCCTAGCTAGTCAGGAGGCTGAGATCTGAGGATCACGATTCAAAGCCAGCCTGGGCAGGCAAAGCCATGAAACTCTTATCTCCAATAAAAACCACTAGAAAACCAGAAGTGGAGTTGTGGCGCTGTGGCTCACTGCAGTAGAGGGCTTGCCTTGAGCTGAAGGGACAACGCCCAAATCCAGAGTTCAAGCCCCACAACCAACAAAAAAAAAAAAAAAAAAAAAGACTATCTCTGGCCAGGCATGATGGCTTAAGTCTGTAATCCTTACAACTAGGAAGACAAAGATTGGGGGCTGGTGCTTCAAGGCCAGACTGGGCAAAAACAGGTAGCAAGACTCTATATTGACCAATGGTTGTATATGGTGGCTTCTGCCTGTCATTTTAGCAATGGGGAGAAGAGCCAACAGGAGGATCATAGTTCAGGCCTACCTGAGCATTAAGCAAGAGCCTATCTCAAAAACAAAAACAAAAACCAAACAAAAAAACCCACAAAGTGCTGGCAAAATGGTACAAGTGGTCTGCTTAGTTCAAATTAAGTACTACTCACTTAAAATATTCTTCAGTATATAAATTAATAAAAAAGAAAAAGGCATTTAATCATACCATAGCTCTTATAACTAGGCTTATTCTAAGTTCAAGTTTTAAAATAAAACATTTATAACTTACATACCTTATTGTATAGCTGAATAGAATCACTTTAATAAAATCGAATGGACTTTTGCCTATTTGAAACGAACTACATTAGGATTTCGTTAAAGCATTAAGTCATAAAATTTTAGTCAGTTGTTAAGGTTTTGCTTAACTTTTTTGTTGAGACAGTATCTTACTATGTAGCCCAACCTGGTCTCAAACTCAAGATCCTATTATCTCAGCCTCCCCAGTGCAGGGATTGTGAGTGTATATAACCACACCCAGGCATGCAACACGTGATCAAGTATCTTCCCGCTCCTTGTCTCTTTACAGTCTCAGCAAAATTCAACATATCTCCAAGCAGATCCCTATGATGTCTAAGGACTTTAATCTCATTGTTTCTACCAGGCAAACTAGCAGTTCCTCACAGTTAGCCCAGGGCTTAGAAATGCCCTCCAGCACACCTGAGATTGAGAACTGATGATAACAAAATTTAGGGCTCAAACTGAGAGGAAGAAAAATTTTCAGTTTCCTTCAATAAAAGAGGAGGCCATCACCTACTTAGACCACTATGGTGGCCAATGAGTTGGTGTGTTCTGAGCCTGGTACCATGCTGACACCAATATCAAGTTGGAGGAAGAAGCACAAAGTTTATCTGGGTCCCTAAAGATGAAAACAGTGACAGTTTTATAGAAAAAGAACGACAGGTTCTGGAGCCACAGTCTCTTAAACTTTACATAGGCTGGGGATACAATTATCAGCTACTATCTGCCATGAAACACAATGTAAGCAGTGACAGCAATAGAAGACAGTGGGTTTTTATCATCACTGACTTTAACACTGTCCCAAATGACTTGTCCGTAATTAAAATAAGCCAATGGCTCATACCTGTAATCTTACCTACTTGAGAAGCTGAGATTGAGAGGATTATTGTTTGAGGCCAGCCTCATCAGAAAAAAATCTTTATGTGTCCTTTCTCAACCAATAATTGGGTGCAGTGGCACATGCCTGGTTTCCCAACTACAGAATGATGCCTAAAATAGGGTGCGCACAAACCAGGCTTGGGCAGAAAGTGTAAAAAAGTGCAAAAAAAGGATGGAGCAACTGCCTATCAAGTGTTAGGCCCTGAATTCAAGCCCTAATACTGTGGAAAAGAAAAAAAGCATGGGAAGATACTCTTACTGCCTGAAGAATGTAATGGTTTTAAATAAAGATATAAATGCTACAACTTACAGAGCATTTACTCCTTGGAGTTACTTTTGTATAAGACGCTAAAACCAACTCTTCTATATTTAGAAAAAAAAGAACGAAAACCAAAAACCAAACCTCTAGCCAGACATTGGTAGCTCACACCTGTAAACTGAGGAGGCTGAGATCTGAAGACTGAAGCAAAGCCAGACTGGGGAAGGAAAGTCTGTGAGATGCTTCTCTTCAATTAACCACCACAAAGCCCAAAGTAGAGCTATGGCAGACAGTCTGGGTTGACTATACTTACTATAAACTCTACATTATGACCTGAGTCTCTAAAAGCTCCCTAATTTCAGTCACAGGATAACTTCAAAAAGTATTTATTAAATGGTTATACTGAGCTGTGATGGTACATGATTGTAATCTAAGCACACAGGAAGCTGAGGCAGAGGATTAAAAATTTGAGCCTAGCTTGGACTACTTAGTGAGACCCTATGTCAAAATACAAACAGAGGGCTGGAAAGGTAGCACAGTGGTAGAGTACTTGCCTTGCATGCATGAGGCCCTCAGCACTACATAAACAGAAAAAGCCGGAAGGGTGGTGCTGTGGCTCAAGTGGTAGAGTGCTAGCCTTGAGCTAAAGAGCTCAGGGACAGCTCTCAGGCCCATAGTTCAGGCCCCATGACCGACCAAAAAAAAATTCATAATTTTAAGAAAGCAGCTTTAACTTTACCACATTAACTTAAATATAGTTTTTGGAAAGGACAAAAAAAGGGCTTAGGTATAGTTTACTGATGTGAATTATATTTAACAAGTTTTTCTTATATTGTAGTACTAGGGATTGAACCCAGGGACTTGTGCCTGCTCAGCAAGTGCTTTACCACTTGAGCCATGCAGGTAGTCCTTTTGTTTGAGAAGAGTGCCTTGTTCCTTCTTGTCAGAACTGAGCTCAAATTCCTGTTCCTTCTGTTCCTAACTCCCAAGTAACTAGGATTACAGATATGAGACATCACACACAAATTATCAAACAGGTATTGTCCCCAATAAAAGTTTACCTGTATATTTGAATCTCCCTTTATACACTTTGCTCCTTCTATAATGGCCATATAAGAGAATCTGAGTTGATCTGGTGTCTGAATAAGTCCCATTCGGTATTTTCTCATATTCAGTAACACTTGTTTAATGTTAATATCATCTCCTTTTTCCATCTGTAAGTAAAATAAATCAAGTCTTTTTTATTATTAGAGTACAGCAAACAAAAGCAATACAAGATCAATGCTAGACTCTAGAAAAGCATTGACTTTTCAAGAATAATTTAATGCATTCCCCTATCTACTCTTTTTTTTGTCACACCTCAATTTTTCATGTAGTAAAGGATTTTTTTTTTTGGTGGGTCGTGGGGCATGAACTCTGGGCCTGGGCACTGTCCCTCAGTTCTTCAGCTCAAGGTTAGCACACTACCACCTGAGCCACAGTGCCATTTCCATAGTAAAGAATTTTTATTCTTTTTTTTTGGGGGGGTCCGGTAGTGGGGCCTGAACTCTGGGTCTGGGTGCTGTCCCTCAGCTCTTCAGCTCAAGGCTAGCGCTCTACCACTTGAGCCACAGTGCCACTTCCGGCTTTTTTCTTTTTGCTTATGTGGTGCTGAGGAATCAAACCCAGGGCCTCGAGCATGCAAGGCAAGCGCTCTACCACTGAGTCACCTTCCCAGCCCAAGAATTTTTATTCTTAAATGACTCATAACTAATTACAAGCCATAGTAATGCCATTTACTCTGGCTAATAATTGGTCAAAGGAAGGACTTATGACCAGTTCTGGCTAGTGTATGGGTAAATCTACTGTGATTAGTTTTTTTTAAAAGGGTCTTGGAAAGAGAATACCAATTTTTTACACATATTTTTGCTAAGTGCCCTTCTGCCCTCTTCATGTCTGCACTATAGAGGTGATGTCTAGATGTACAGTAGCAATCTAAAGATGTTAGAAAAGGTCAGAAAAAGCCTTAGTTCATGGCAGCACTGCTGAGCTACTGCACTAGCTCTGGACTATTGATATGGTTTTAGAAACTATCTTGAACTATAAAGATTTAAACTGCTTGACCAGTGAGTCACATCCTTACTTCATTTCATCTAGTTTTAATATTTACCACTAACAAAAAAGTTGTATGCACCTAGACCCCAGAAACAACAACCTCAGGTTAATTATTTGAGAATCTACTTTATGCTACCAGACATTTTACAAAGTTTAAGAATGCTGCCAGGTGTGCTGTTGGCTCACACCTGTAATCCTAGCTACTCAGGAGGCTGAGATCTGAGGGTTGTAGTTCAAAGCCAGCCTGGGCAGGAAATTCTGTGAGGCACTCATCTCCAATTAACCACCAGAAAACCAAAGTGGTGCTGTGGCTCAAGTGATAGAGCTCTGACCTTGAGTTGAAGAGCTTGGGGACAACGCTCAGGCCCAGAGTTCAAGCCCCACAGGGCAAAAAAAAAAAAAAAAAGGGAGATGGGTGCAAAGACACATTAACTGCATTTACAGAGATAGCTAAGAGACAAACCAATATAAGTAAGACAATACAGGACAAGTGCCCAGGGAAATGCCCAGGCCCAGAGTTCAGGCTTCAGGACTGACTGCTGCCCCCCCCAAAAAAAATAGCAAAGAAAATCAATTTCCTAGAAAGAGACAAAAAGGGCTAATCCAAGCTATGCCTGTGAACGGTCAGGAATCTGGGAATAACAACAAAATACTGGCAATCATGGAGTACTCAGAAAATATTATTAACTCACTGAATTCCATAACAATCTTGCAAAGTAAGTACAATTATCCTTCCTTAATAAATAAAGCAAAAGGGATGAAGTGCTTTTATGAAGAGAAAGGAATTGGCATTATATATAAATTTATATTTGAATGAGGGGGAAGCTATTATATCTGTAATACAAATATGTGGGTTTTTTTCCTCTTGTCTTCAGTCTCTATTTAGTCCATACTGGCCTTGAAATGGAAATCTTCCTGACTCAGCCTTCCAAGTGGTGAGATTACAGGCATGAGCCAATACCATGACCACCCTTTTTTTTTTTTTTAAGATAAACTTCTGAAGTATCTTTTCAATAATTTTAGACACATGAGAGTGAGAATGAGAGTTTTATGTTTTTCTAAAGAAAAGCAGCATCTTAACTTAAAAAGCTAGGTCCAAGGCCAGGTGCTGGTGGTTCATGTCTGTAATCCTAGCTACTCAGGGGACTGAGATTTGAGGATCACAGTTTGAAGCCAGACTGGGCAAGAGAGCTTGTGAGACCACCCAAAAACTCAAGCAGTAGCCTTGAGCAAAAAGTGGCTCAGAAGCTGGGTGCTGGTGGCTCACACCTATAATCCTAGCAACTCAGGAGGCTGAGATCTCAGGATCTCAGTTCCAAGCCAACCTGGGCAGGGAGCAGGAAAGACCAGGGGGCAGGAAAGACTGTGAGACTCTTATCTCCAATTAGCCACCAGAAAACCAGAAGTGGTGCTGTGGCTCAAGAGGTAGAGCACTAAGCCTTGAGCTGAAGAGCTGAGGGACAGGGCCCGGGCCCAGGCCCAGAGTTCAGGCCCCACAACCAACGAAAACAAAAACCAAAACCAAAACCAGCTCAGGGACAGTGCCCAGGCCCTTAGTTCACATGTCCAACACCAACAAAAAGCTAGTTCCAAAATATGAAAGTAGGAGACAAGAGTTTACTCTTGGCAGTACAAACAAGTCACATATACACACACACACAAATAATAACAAAGGCAATAAAAATCAGTAACACTGAAATGAGATCACAAGATGCACTTACCAGAACAAGACATGTGTCTACTAGAGAGAAGGTGCCAGAGCGCCCTATGCCTGCACTACAGTGGATCACTGCAGGCCCGTGGTCAGGGTTCAAGGAGCCAGATTCTCTCACTTTAATCAAGAAATTAAGAAATGAAGCTGGTGATTCAGGTACTCCAAAATCTGGCCAGGTAGTATAATGAAAGTGAGATATTGTTCTGGATTCACCACTCTAAAAAGTGAAAACCAAGGGAAGAGATGTTAATTCTACCATTTTTCTTTTAAAAAAAAATTATGTGTTTTGTATGATATTTTTAATCCCATGGGCTGTTTGTGCTACTTCCACTTGTTCCTTTTTTTTTTAAGCTGGTCGTGGGTCTTGAACTCAGGGCCTGGACGCTGTCCCTGAGCTCTTCAGCTCAAGATTAACGCTCTACCACTTAAGCCACAGGACCACTTCTGGCTTTTTCTGCTTATGTGGTGCTAAGGAATAGAACCCAGGGCCTCATGCATATGAGGCAAGCACTCTACCACTGAGCCACCTTCCCAGCCCTCTTGTTTTTCTTTTTGTCAGTCATGGGGCTTGAACTCTGGGCCTGGGCGCTATCCCTGCGATCTTCAGCTCAAGGTGAGTGCTCTATTGCTTGAGCCACAGCAGGACTTACGGTTTTCTAGTGGTTTATTGGAGATAAGAGTCTCACAGACTTTTCTGCCCAGGCTAGCTTCGAACCATGATCCTCACATCTCAGCCTCCTGAGTAGCTAGGATTACAGGTGTAAGCCATGGGCGCCCAGCCCTTCCTCTTGTTTTTGATAATCATGTACATAAGTTAGGGAAGATTTTCCTATGGGAATTTGGAATATATTAATAATAGTTAACACCATCATCATCACCATCATCATCAGCGGCAGCAGCAGCATTATTTTGTCAGTCATGGGGCTTGAACTCTGGGCTTGGGCGCTGTCCCTGCGCTCTTCAGCTCAAGGTGAGTGCTCTACCACTTGAGCCACAGAACCATTTCTGGTTTTCTAGTGGTTTATTGGAGATAAAGAGTCTCATGGACTTTCCTGCTTGGTCTGGCTTTAAACCATGATCCTCAGACCTCAGCCTCCTGAGTAGCTAGGGTTAAGGTGTGAGTCACAGGTGCCTGGCTCTAATATTATTTTTGAAGACTTGTTCTTAACTCATTACTTAAAAATTCAATTCATACAATTCTACTAAAGCCCATTTTATTCATACAATTCTATTTAAAAAAACCCACCGTTTGATGGATGAAAAATGTGAAGTAAAAAGTAAATTACCCAAGTTCACAGGGCTAGAAGATAGCAGAGCCAACATCTGACCGAGCAAACTAATAATGAAGCACTTGGGTTCTTTACTACTAACTACCATACACTCAATTGTCTTTCACAATATGTAGCTTGCTTTTCTCTTCAAAGTTTCTAACATTAATTTTTAAAAAAACAACAAGCTTTATTTTTGTTTTTGGTTGGTCAGGGGGTTTGAACTCTGGGCCTGGGTGCTTGCTGTCCCTCAGCTCTTCAGCTCAAGGCTAGCACTCTACCACTTGAGCCACAGCGCCACTTCCCGCCTTTTTTGTTTATGTGGTGCTAAGGAATCGAATCCAGGGCCTCATGCATGTTAGGCAAGCAATCTACCATTGGGAAGCCACCTTCCCAACCCCTACAAGCTATATTTTATAATTAGCATAAGCAGGAAAACTCAAGAATTAATTTAAAGGAACAATCTTTATATTTTCAATTGGAATTCCTCCTAATTGCTCCTTTTCCTTTTCTCTATGGTGATAATTTCCAATGCTGAAGCTGTTTATGCGCCTGTGCTGACTTGCTGAAATGGCTTACCAACATGCTAAATGTTTCCTGTCGCTTAACCCTGCCTGGCATCCACTATCACTTCCTGGATATTCCCGATGATCTTTATTTCTGAGCAGCTCATTACAAAAAACGTTCTTTAGCTTTCTGCCAATTGCCTTTTGCCCCAAGGAACACTTCTGCTAATTCTCTTCATCTCTATAAACAAAGCAGTGACCTGCTAATTTATCTTTGAACCATTTTCCCGTTTCATCAAAGACACTTATACAGGAAGCTGCTTACAAGCAGTATTTTGAAAACCTTCATAGGTTCAAAGGTTAACAGCTAAAGATTATCACTGTAACATATTGCTCATTTTCAAAATTTAAAAATTTCAAAATTAGAAGTTTGTGCTTTCATTAGAAACAAAACAAAAAGAAAAAAAAAAAAACAGCTGTGTGCCAGTGGCTCATGCCTATAATCCTAGCTACTCAGGAGAATGAAACAGGAGGATCGAAGTTCTAGGCCTGCCCAGGCAGGAAAGTTGATGAGACTTATCTCTAAAGTGTTATGGCTCCTAGAGTACTAGCCTTGAGCAAAAGCAGCTTAGGAACAGAGCCAAGGCCCAGGTTTCAAGCCCCAGGAATGGCAAAATAAAATAAAGTTAAAAACCTTTTGGGCTGGGAAGGTGGCTCAGCGGTAGAGCGGTTGCCTTGCATGCTCAAGGCCCTGGGTTCGATTTCTTAGCACCACATAAGCAAAAAGAAAAAAGCCGGAAGTGGCGCTGTGGCTCAAGTGGTAGAGCACTAGCCTTGAGCTGAAGAGCTGAGGGACAGCGCCCAGGCCCAGAGTTCAGGCCCCACGACCGGACCCCAAAAAAAAAAAAAAAAACCTTTTATTTTTTAGTAGAAATTAAGACTGTTGGGCAGGGTGACACAACTCAATGGTGGAGTACTTAACTAGAATATACAAAGTATGGGGTTTCATCCTTAGCACTAAGGAAAACAAAAAACAAAAAAACCCTTGAAGTTGAGACTCAGACATATAAGGTTAATAACTGAGTGCAGAAAAACCAACCAGCTAGGCACCCCAGTGGCTCATGCTTGTAATCCTAGCTAGTAAGGAGGCTGAGATCTGAGGATCACGGTTCAAAGCCAGCCGGGGCAGCAAAGTCCGTGAGACTCTTTTTTTTTTGGGGGGGGGGGGGGGGGGGGGGGGGGGGTTGTGGAGCCTGAACTCTTGGGCCTGGGCACTGTCCCTGGGCTCTTCAGCTCAAGGCTAGCATCCAACCACTTGAGCCACAGTGCCACTTCTGGCTTTTTCTGCTTATGTGGTGCTGAGGAATCGAACCCAGGGCCTCATGCATGCAAGGCAAGCACTCTACCACTGAGCCACCTTCCCAGCCCCTCTGTGAGACTCTTATCTCTAATTAACCACCAGAAAACCAGAAGTGATGCTGTGGCTCAAGCGGTAGAGTGCTCGCCTTGAGCTGAAGAGTGCAGGGATATTGCCCAAGCCCAGAGTTCAAGCCCCACAACCAACAAAAAACAAACAAACAACAAAAAACCCAAGACAAAAAAATTTATCTTTTAGTGGTGTAGTGATCTTATTTATTTGGAGAAAGGGCCAAATGCTTGTCTTATTTATTGATTTATTTAACTTTACTTGGTACTAGGGGTCAAACCCAAAGCCTAATGTGTATCTGGTAAGCGCCCTATTGCTAAGCAACATCTCCAGCACATCCACTCCTGCCTCAGCTTCCTGAGTGTTGGATTACAGACCTGTTTGGCATGACTTACTTTTAATATCTAGTTTTAATATATTGTGAACCACAGGTTCTCAGCCTATTGAAGACATTAGATTTCCTCACTAATTAAACTGATTGTGATTCTAGACTTCAAAACATTTCCTTAATTTTACTTTATTGTTAAATTTACTCAAATTTATTCTCTCTTGCATTATTTATTGCCTTTTCATTGCCATGTCTCCATTTGGAATTATTTTTAATTAAATTTTTATTATTATCTTTAAAACAGTTGTACAAGGGAGCTGCCATTTAACAAAGCAGTTTATGAATATGAATACAATATATCTTGATCAATGTCAACTCTTAACATTCTCACCCAACCCTCTCTTACCCCACCCCTTCCTTCATCCTCAATTTTGTAGGATAAACAGGATTCTTGACTGCATTTCCCCCCACTCTTCTCTTCCTCATTCATCTACCTTTTCCCCTTGACCCCACCCCACCCCTTTTGAGTGCTCTTGGTAAGGAAATGTATATATACATAATGGTATTTTACTCATCCCTTAGAAAGAATACTATTGTAGCATCTGCAAAGAAATGAAAAGACTTGGAAAATAATGTGTTAAGTGAAGTTAGTCAGGCCCAGAGAGACAAAGGGCCCATGTTTTCCCTTCTATGTGGAAGAAGACTCAGCTTACAAACTCATTAAGTAAATATTGTGGGTGGTGTGCAAGTGTATACAATATGTACTAACTGAAATACACTAGATTCAAGGGAGATCTCAAAAGATCTCAAACAGTAGAAAGCCAAAATCAAAGTTCAGCAAAATTTCCTTCCTTCCTTCCTTCCTTTCTCTCCCTCCCTTCGTTCCTTCCTTCCTTTCAGTTTAGGATTGAAACCAGGGCTTCTGGGAGCCACCCCTGTCAAGATCCTAAAGCACCCGACTCCTCCACCCTCCCACTAGTCCTGAGGCTTAAACTCAGGGACTGGTGTTGTCCCTCAACTTTTTTTGCTCAAGGTTAGCCTTCTACCTCTTGAACCACAGTTCCACTTCTAGCTTTTTGGTATTTTATTGGAGATAAGAGTCTTGTGAACTTTCATGCCTGAGCTGATTTCAAACTACGATCTTCAGATCTCAACTTCCTGAGTAGCTAGTATTACAGGCATGAGCCACCTGGCCCAAAACATTTCCCTTTAAAGTATTATTGTAATAGGGGTTTGAACTTAGTCTCCGTTTGCTAGGCAGAGCTCTATCTACCACTTAAACCATTTCAGCAGTGCCTACAGTTCTTGTTTTTGTTCTTTTTCAAATAGGTTTTGTGGGAGGGGGCGAAGAGGGGGTACTAGAGTTTCAATATAAGGCTTCACACTCCTTAGGAAAACCCACTACTACTAGCCATGCCTCACTCCTTTTAAATTCAGGACTAATTACGCCAAGTGAAAAGAAGCCAAGCTGTAAAGTCTGTACATCACATTTTACATTTATGACATTCTAGAAAATACAAAATGAAGACAAGATTAGTGACTGCTTCACGCTGGGGATAAGGGACAGGTCTGATTATATGAAGGCAGCACAAGAAAAATTTGGAGGTGACAGAATAATTCCGCATTTTTACTATGCGTCTGGTTATATAACTGAATGCAATGTTTAAAGTCATACAACTACAAGACCAAAGCAATTAATCTTAGTGGTTTAAAAAAAAAGTTCAAAACATTCCAAATTAAGGTTAAACCATAGATGCTTCCCCTCTCCTTTTTCTAAAAAAAGTGAGAAGGGGATCTCACTATGTAGCCAAGCCCGGTCCTGAACAATCCTCCTGCTTTAGCTACAGCAGTTATAAACTGCTATGATTGGCATTTTCCTTTCAGAAAGTTTACAATCAACATAGCAATACTGGTAACTGGAATGTGCCAACAGATTGACCCTTGATTTGCTCAGGATATACTTAACTTGGCTATGTTTAAATAAGGTATAAGATTCTAGTGGGTTAGTTTTTAATTCCATTCTGCCTGCTATAGTCATGAGACACACACAGTGCTAACTAGGCACAGCAGGGCTGGCCTAAGTCCTTATGAGCCTAAACCATGTGCAAGCATGTGGCTGTGGCTCAGAATTCCAATCTTGTCAATTATTACCTCCTGTCTCCAAATGTATGGTTATCTCACAATCCTGAGCAACTGCTTGCTTTTCGTTAATTTATGTAAATACATATATGCAAATTTTATTTTTTGTGCTAGTCCTGGACATTGTCCTTGAGCTCTTTTTGTTCCAGGTTGGCACTCTGTCACTGGAGCCACAGCTCCAATTCTGGCTTTTTGGTGGTTAAATGGAGATATGAGGCTCACGACTTTCCTGCCATAGCTAGCTTAGAATTGTGAACCTTATATGTCACCTTTTGAATAGCGAGCGTTAGAGGTATGAGCCTCTAGTACCTGAATGTTTTTCTTTTTCTTTTTTTGTAGTTAGGTCCTGCTATCTGGATATTCAAAGTCAGTTCCCAGAAATGCTTATCATCACTTATATAATAAAGTCTTCCCCACTAATAAAATTTCTGAAAATTAGTGCTGCCCTAGACAACAGAATTAAGGACTTTCACAAGAGGTTAATTTTGGTTAATTTACTCTTATTACAATAGGTTAAAAAAAAAAGCCAGATCACAAAGTCACCTAATTCCAACTTACAAAGGACCATATGACGGATCAAACCCCCAGATTTACTACTCTGGCACAGAAATGTTCATTTGCATGACCTGCACCCTTTTCTTCTTTTTCATGTTGGGGGGATAAGGAAAAAGGTTAGAGAGCTAAAACAAGATCCACCTTTATTTCAAGTAAGATATTACAACTTTTGAAAACCTGCTCATGGGCTGGGAAGATGGCTCAGTGGTAGAGCACTTGCCTTGCATGCATGAGGCCCTGGGTTCGATTCCTCAGCACCACATAAGCAAAAAGAAAAAAGCCGGAAGTGGCGTTGTGGCTCAAGTGGTAGAGCGCTAGCCTTGAGCTGAAGAGTGCACAGACAGCACCCATGTCCAGACTTCAGGCCCCACGACCGGACCCCCCTCCCCCAAAAAAGAAAAACTTGTTCATGTCAAAACTATGGAAACATCCTTTTCCTCTCCCAGGCCACAAAGGCATACCATCCTTTCTTCTCTGATCTCCAGCTGTCTCTTTCATTCCTTTCCTGAGGCTCTATTGAGCTCCCTCCATTTACTTTACTCAAGTTAGACCTACAATTAAAATGAAAAAGCTGATTTTGCAGTTCTTGCACATACACTTGCCTACCAAGTTTTCTTTGTAAAACCACATTTCAAATACCACATTCCACACAAATGTCAGTGGCTTGATAGATACAAAATTATAGTGGCTTCGCTGGACGCCAATGGCTCACGCCTGTAACCCTAGCTACTTGGGAGGCTGAGATTTGAGGATCATAGTTCAAAGCCAGCCCGGGCAGAAAAGACCGTGAGACTCCCATCTCCAATAACCACCAGAAAACCGGAAGTGGCACTGTGGCTCAAGTGGTAGAGTGCTCACCTTGAGCTGAAGAGCTCAGGGACAGAGCCCAGGCCCAGAGTTCAAGCTCCACAACCGACAAAAAGAAAAAAAATATTATAGTGGTTTCTAATGCAAAATTTGATTTATATGACAGAATTCTAAATGTAAAGTCTCTGCATATAGATGTTAAACTTCCTACTAAGGAGGGAAAAAAGTTGGGATAAGAGCTAGGACTATTATGTCTATAGCAACTACATGTATGTCTTATCTATGGCAACTCAATATTTATTATACATACATAAAATAAGACATTTTCTTGTTGCTATTAAAGTCTGTACAGCACTATAGCTACAGGCCCAATTATTTTCATTTACAAGACTCAGTTTCCAAAAGATTCACTAATCTTTAGTTTGTAATCTGTGAAGAGTTAATCTGTAAATAATACTTACTTTAAAATGCTGCTGGGAGGAATAAATGAAACAATGAGTATACAGTGCCTGACATATGCCTAACATAAATGTTTCACAATAGAGACTGGCTATTTCTTTTCGTTTTTAAGTTGCTTTTTATTTTTTGTAAATTTTTATTGTTATTATAAAGATGATAGCCAGGCACCTATAATCATAGCTATTGATGAGGCTGAGATCTGAGGATTTCAGTTCAAAGTCAGCCCAGGCAGAAAAGTCTATTAGACTCTTATCTCCAATTAACCAACCCAAACTCAAAGTGGAGCTGTGGCTCAAAGTGGTAGAGCATCAGCCTTGAGCAAAAGGAGTTCCAAGACAGTGAATGGGCCCCACGTCCAAGTCCCATGACCAAAACGGGGAGGAAAAAAATGCATAGTGGGGTTATAGTTACATCAGGTAAAGAGCACATTTCTTTTTGGACAATGTTAGCCCTTCCCTTGTTGTCTCCATACCTACCCACAAGTTATATAATTCATTTTCAACCCACTGCCTAGTACTATTTCTACTTTTGTTCACTCTTTGTCCCTCCATTTCTGTGCCCTCTCCTTCCCTCCCAAAATCAAACAAACAAACAGGAAAAAAAACGTAAGAAAATAAAAACAAGAAAGAAAAAAACTCTTGTTGCCATTAGGAAATGACAACAAGTTCATTTCAATATATATTGCTTTATATTGTCAGATATACACAGGCATTGTGCCTTTGTGTTGATACTATTTCTAAAGTATACTAATTACCTTTGTGTGATCTATAAAAAGCTCTGATCATTTGTAAAATTCAGCCAGGCGCCAGTGGCTCATGCCTGTAATCCTAGCTACTGAGGAGGCTGAGATCTGAGGACCATGGTTCAAAGCCAGCTTGGGCAGGAAAAGTCCGTGAGATTCTTATCTCCAATAAACCACTCAGAAAACCAGAAGTGTCACTGTGGCTCATAGTCAAGACCCACAACCAATAAACAAACGAACAAATAAATAAATAATAAAAATTGTAAAATTCAATCCATTTTTAAGTGCTTTTTGTGAGGTGGGGTAGGGGGTCCAGTCGTGGGGCCTGAACTCTGGGCCTGGGCGCTGTCCCTCAGCTCTTCAGCTCAAGGCTAGCGCTTTACCACTTGTGCCTTAGCGCCACTTCCAGCTTTTTTCTTTTTGCTTATGTGGTGCTGAGGAATTGAACCTACGGCCTCATGCATGTGCTCTACCACTGAGCCACCTCCCCAACCTTTTTTTTTTGATGGCTAATCCTGAGGATTGAACTCAGGGCTGGGGCTCTGTCCCTGAGCTACTTTTGCTCAAGGCTAGCACTCTACCTTTTGAGCCACAGCACCACTTCTGTTTTTTTCTGTTTATGTGGTACTGAGGAATTGAACTCAGGGCTTCATGCATACTAGACAAGCACCCTACCACTAAGCCACATTCCCAGCCCCCTTTTTTTCTTTCTTTTTTTTTTTTTAACTGAACAGTTCTATACCCAAAAAGTAAAAAACACCTGTCAATCTTATCCCCTAATCAGATATGAAATCTGTACTTGCATCCTTACTGCCTTAGTTCAGCCCATAGGTAACTCATTTTTGCCATGATCATAAGATTATTAGTGATAGTTACTGACTACAATCTATCTGGAAAGATAGACAGAATTCACCAAGATAGAAGTGAAGGAACAGCTATGTACATGTTTATATTCTAAGCAAAGGGAAAAGCAATATGCAAAGGCAGGGTTCCCTAGGAATTGGTCAATTTGTAACATCTAAGGAGGAACAAGAGATGCCTACAAGGAAAAGGCTGACAAGGAAGCAAGGCTGGGCTAGGCAGAGTCAATGGATGTGGCCTTTCTTCTATATCTGACTCAGTCAGAAAAGGAATTTTAGCACATGGTAGGAAGATCACACCTAGGTTTTAAAACAGTCATTCAGGTGTAGAGCTTGGTATAAAGGCAGAAGATAAGAACTCTACCCATGAATGTTGAAAACCTTGCTATGGAGTAAAAATACACACATATTCAAGTACTGAACAAGTAAGTAAAATGGTAAATTTTAATCACAAAGAAAGGTGTAAGAAGATTCATTGTTGTTAGAAGCGAATCTATGATAGTTACCTGAGGAAAAGATCTAAGTAAGAAAGGGGTCACAAGGGAATACTTTAGTATGTGTAAGACAGAAAAATGCTGAGAAGAGAGGAAAAAGAAAACATTCTGGCTGGGATGAACTTTTTAAACTACTTTGAATCAAATCCCAGTTGAGCATCATAATAACTATAGACACTCATCCTCTTTCGGGTAAATCTATAGAGACAATGAAATGGAGGACAGTCAGCATTATAATAGTATTCCTGGAACTTGATAAACATAAAAGCTGGGCAACAAAATTACAGAAAATATTAAAGGGCAAATAAAAACAAAAATATGAAGGACAAACAAGAATCTACATCACCCTATACTTAAAAAGCCTCTAAAAACCCTACAGCTTAGGGCCCAGTGTCACTGTGAAAGAATCTCTTCCTTCATAGTATAAAGCTTTACTGCTCCATTAGACTCCAGGTCTTAAATGATTGAGGCATGCTTAGAAATGACAGAGTTGGCTCTCAATTTATTAACAGATACAAGCTTGACTCCTTTAGAAGCAAATTGGTTATCTGCAGCCAAAGTACTTCAAGAAAGATATGTAGATAAGACTCTGTCACTCCTGTGATTTTTTTTTTTTGGGGGGGGGGTCTGGTCATGGGCCTGAACTCTGGGCCTGGGCGCTGTCCCTCAGCTCTTCAGCTCAAGGCTAGCACTCTACCACTTGAGCCACAGTGCCACTTCCGGCTTTTTTCTTTTTGCTTATGTGGTGCTGAGGAATTGAACCCAGGGCCTCATGCATGCAAGGCAAGTGCTCTACCACTGAGCCACCTTCCCAGACCCTTTTTTTGTTTTTATTGTCAGGAACTCCCATGGTTTTTCCCAACTCATTACTATTACAACAGAAACACAAACATAGAGAAGGTAAGTTACTATGTGTCCCAGTATGTTAGGCACAGCCAAGATATTAACTGGCTCTATCCTTAAAGCAATCCTATCAGGTAAATATTTGACTATTCTCATTTTATAGATGGCAACACTGAGGTACTGTAGTCAAATATAGTAACCCAACTCAGTCAGGAAGCAATCAGGATTTAAACACAGGCAATCTGATTCTAAACGTAATCAAGGGCAATCCCACCTCTCATTATGAAATATTTCTCTACACATAACATTCCTAGTTGATAATCAAAATAATAAAGTAGGACATAAACTCTGCCTATTTTATTGTAGTAGGTTCAGATATATTTGTGTATACTCATTATTTACAACTGTTAACAAAAAAAACAGTGGTTGGTCAACTCACATGATAACCACAACTACAGAAAAATGCATAAATCAAGAGTCTTTATCTATAAGAATTAGCATTGCTTGGGGGGGGGTGTAGCAGGGAGGATTGGGTAGGGGGGCAGGGGGGGGGAGGATGGGAAGAGGAAACTAAGGAGGAGGCTACAATGCTTGATAAGAAATGTACTCATTATCTTGCCCATATAATTGTAACCCCTCTGTACAGTATTTTTACAATAAAAAATTTTTAAAAATACAAAAAGAAAAGAATTAGCATTGCTTGAAAAGATTTATCATGTCAGAATTTAAGAGACCTGCATTTAAATTCAGTCTGTCACTTAGTAGACAAGCAATCAGCCTATTTAAAAAATTCCTATAATCTCCTACCTTTTCAAAAAATGAAGATAAATGGCCATTAAAAATACCCTACCCACTTTACAGTGAGACTGTGGGTTCAAGTTACATATACTTGTCAAAAGTACTTTTGTAACTTGGTGAAACATAAAATATAAAAATAGTGTTATTGTTATTGGAGGTATAATCAATGTTCAAGTATTAAAGTTATTAATATTTTTACTGGTTTATGACACAGTAAATTCAAGTTGGTATAAAATATAGTAATAGGAATTTATTTTTAAAAACATCTTAGCTGGGGCTGGGAAGGTGGCTCAGTGGTAGAGCGCTTGCCTTGCATGCATGAGGCCCTGGGTTCGATTCCTCAGCACATATGCAGAAAAAGCTGAAGTGGTGCTGTGGCTCAAGTGGTAGAGCGCTAGCCTTGAGCTGAAGAGCTGAGGGACAGTGCCCAGGCCCAGAGTTCAGGCTCCACGACTGGAACCCCCCTCCCCCCAAAAAAATCTTAGCTGGGTGCTGGTGGCTCATGCTTTTAATCCTATCTACTCAGGAGGCTGAGATCTGAGGATCTCAGTTCAAAGCCAGCCTGGGCAGAAAACTCCCTGAGACTCTTATCTCCAATAAACCAGTAGGAAACTGGAAGTGGCCCTGTGGCTCAAGTAGTAGAGCACTTGCCTTGAGCTGAAAAGCACCGGGACAGCGCCCAAGCCCAGAGTTCAAGCCCCACGACCGACAAAAAATAAATAATCTTGTATTCTTGAGTCTTTTTAGGTGACTCAGAAAATCATTTAAATCATTAAAAAGCCAGAAGCAGAGGTGTAACTCAAGTAGAATACTGCCAGCTTTAAATAAAAAGCCAAAGTAGCTCAAGGTCCTGAGTTCAAGCCCCGTTATTAACACATTCAAACACAAAAATCATGTTATAAGTGTATCGGTGTTAGAGAAGCCAGACCTAGGACATAAGTGCACAGTATACACTTGTGCTTGCTGTAGGTTAGCACATTACTAGGTGTTCTTACCAGGTGTCTTCTGAGATAAATGTTGAAAAGTATTTCCAGCCAGGTACTGTGGCTCATCACTGTAATCCTAGCAACTCAAGAGGCTGACATTTGAGGATTAGGTTCCAGCTAAAGTAGTAAAGCCTATGAGACTATGAGCTTAATTTCCAATTAACCACCAAAAAACTAAAAGATGAAAGTGGAGCTGTGGCTCACGTGGTAAAGCACCAGCTTTGTGCATAAAAATTTAGCGATAGTGCACCCAGGTCCTGAGTTCAAAGCCCAGGGCAAGCACACAAAAAAGTATTTTCACATATCTAAAATGTACATACTATTCCCTTGAGATGGAGTCCTGAGGCCTTATTGCCAAGGTTGGTATAAAACCATGATTCTCTGATCTCAGTATCATATAGAGCCAGGATAATGGATGTGTGCTCAACATAAACTGATTTTCTTTATCTTCTTCTTTTTTTGGGGGGGGGGGGGGATTGGTCGTGGGGCTTGAACTCTGGGCTTGGGTGCTGTTCCTCAGCTCTTCAGCTCAAGGCGAGAGCCCTACTGCTTGAGTCACAGCGCCACTTCCTCAACATATTGTATAAGAAGGAGGCTTCATATGTTTTCTCCCAGGTTGCCTGGCCTCAAACCATGATCCTCCCAAACTTTGTATCTCAAGTAGCTAAAATCACACGAGGCATAGATACCCATCTCAAACCCTTTCTTAATTCCTAAATGTGTGTCTTTTGGTGTTGGGGACTGAACCCAAAACTTAAACATGCTAGACAGGCACTCTACAACTGAGCTGTATTTCCAAGCTTTTCAGCAATTTATTCTTTTTCATATATGCTAAGGATTGAACCTATAGCCTTGAGTAGACAAGGCCTATACAAGTGCTCTACCACTGAGCTATAAATCCTGTCCTCTCTCTTCCACACAAATATGCATATATTCATATGCACATATGTAAGTATATATAAATGTGTGTTTGTGTGTGTGTGTGTGTGTGTGTGTGAGTTGGTCCTGGGGCATGAACTCAGGGATTAGGCACTGTCTCTTGAGCTTTTGTGCTCAAGACTAGCATTCTATCACTTGAGCCACAGCTCCACTTCTGGCTTTTTTGATGACAAAGACTCTCATACTTTCCTACCTGAGCTGGCTTCAAAATGTGTCCTCAGATCTCAGACTCCTAAGCATCTAGGATTATAGGTCTGAGGCACCAGCACCCAGCATCAAAATACTTTTAATTAATTTTCAACCTCAAATATAACCCTGGACTTTGGGATTTCCTGCAAGTCCTAAAAGAATTATAACAAGAAAACAATCTAAAAACAAATTCTTATGACTAGGTATTATCCAACTGTATGTGCTGTATTCAACTCCAATCCAATGAGGAATAATTCTTAAAACAATCATATAAAGTCCAATCTTTTGGGCAAAAAAAAGTCTTACATTGATATTTTCTAATTGTAGTAGATGTACTGTATAGTATGACTTCACATCTTCAGACAGGAGCTTCACACTAAATCCAGTTTCTTCAAACAGCATCTCTCGGTCATCTATTGGCCAGTATTGTGCACATTTAACCTAAATTTAAGTACAGTTTGTAGATATTAGATCATAAAAAGGGGAAAACAAACCTCAGCTATACATATTACGTGTTTTCAAGTAAGCAAACCTGAAAACAGTCATCACTCTATCTGATGTACCGGTACACACACAAAAGTCAAATTAACAAATAGTAAACAAAATGAAATGAAGAGAGATAAATAGGATTAAGGTTCTAGATAAGACAAATATAACAAAGAAAACTTAATGTATATACTCAGGAGGGCCCAAAGATGAACACCAAAGCAAGTAATAAAACAGAATAAACACTAACAACCAAGACTTAACGTTTCTTTGTATGTGGTGGTAATGGGACTTGAACTCATGGCTTCACATTCTCATATGGCTTTTTCACTCAAGGCTGGTATTCTACCACACCTCCATTTGAGCCACACCTCAACTTGCTCAACACTTTGCTGGTTGACTGGAGACAAGAATCTCATGGACTTTTCTGCTCAGGCTCGCTTTGAATCTTAGTCCTCAAATCTCAGCTTCATGAGCAGCTAGGATTATATGTATGAGCCACCTGGCACAATGCCTTAATAACTTTAAAAAAGAAAAAGTTTTTGAAATATATATTAAAAGAGAAAATTTATGAAACAAAAGAACGCATAGTGTCAGTTTTTAACACATATGTTATTTTTTAGGCCCTTCCTTTTCTTTTTTTTTTTTTTTTGGGGGGGGGGGGATCCGGTCGTGGGGCCTGAACTCTGGGCCTAAGCGCTGTCCCTCAGCTCTTCAGCTCAAGGCTAGCACTCTACCACTTCTAGCTTTTTTTCTTTTTGCTTATGTGCTACTGAGGAATCGAACCCAGGGCCTCAGGCATGCAAGGCAAGCGCTCTACCACTGAGCCAACTTCCCAGCCCCTTTTTAGGCCCTTCCTATTCATGAGTTCAAACTGCCCGCCATCTCAAGTCAATGAAAAAAATTCAGGAAAAAAAATGCATTTGTATTGAACTTATTTTTCTTGCCACTACTGTACAAACATATGTACCACTTATTTTTCTTATCACTACTTCCTAAGTTTGATTATTATTTACATCATATTCAGTATTAAACTAATTTAGAGATGATTTAAAGTACAAGGGAAAATGTGTATAAGTTCTCTTCAAATAATATGTCATTTATATAACAGACATTGGCCAAGCCTCCTGAAACTAATCTCTCACAGATAAAAAGACAACTATATTTACATGTAGAACTAAGACTTGAGACTACAGTATGTTATATATAGCCTCTGATAATACAGGTAAAGTATAATTAAAAATGGGGGCTGGTGAGGAATTGGGAACTTGGCTCATGTAGATAGAATGCTTGCCTGGCAACACAAGGCTGAGTAACAAACCCCAGTACCACCTAACAAAACCACACACACACACGCACACACACATAATGGGAAAAACATTTTAAAAATGTGGTACGATTGTTTTCTGTGTGATATAAGGCATGATAAATAAAATATTCTCCACCCCTTCATCCCTGATATTTTTGAAAAATCATGATTCATTGATATGATAAAAGAAAGCAGCAGATCTGTTTAACTTGTAAAGTTCCAATCTGAATTGGAAATAATTAGTATGAGCTCTTCAGGTATGTTACACACATATTTTTCTCTAGCTATGTCCACTGAAAACTCCCTAAAAACAATGTGTAAGGTATGCTATATTTGTTTTTGTAGTTCTTTTGAGATACCACTGTTCTTTAGAAGAAACAAGTTCCTTAAAGAAATGGTGGTTCCAGCTGGGCGCTGGTGGCTCACGCCTGTAATCCTAGCTACTCAGGAGGCTGAGATCTGAGGATTGCGGTTCAAAGCCAGCCCGGGCAGGAGAGACCGTGAGACTCCTATCTCCAATAAACCACCAGAAAACCGGAAGTGGCGCTGTAGCTCAAGTGGTAGAGTGCTTGCCTTGCATGCATGAGGCCCTGGGTTCGATTCCTCAGCACATATGCAGAAAAAGCCGCAAGTGGTGCTGTGGCTCAAGTGGTAGAGCACTAGCCTTGAGCTGAAGAGCTGAGGGACAGCACCCAGGCCCAGAGTTCAGGCCCCACGACTGGACCCAAAAAATAAATAAAAAAATAAAAATAAAAATAAAAAAGACACTGTGGCTGGGCGCTGGTGGCTCATGCTTGTAATCCTATCTACTCAGGTGGCCTGAGATCTAAAGATAACAGTTCAAGCCAGAACTCACAGGAAAAGTCTGTGAGACTCTAATCTCCAATAAACTACTCAGGAAGTGGTGCTTTGGCTCAAGTAGCAGAGTGCTAGCCTTGAGTTCAGAGAGGCTTGGGAACAGAGCCCAGACCTTGAGTTCAAGCCCCAGGACCAGCACAAAAAAAAAAAAGGACACTATGGGTCTACTGATGAACAAAATACTATCCATAAAGGACTCCATCCCAAAATAATTAAATTTAAGCCTCTGAATCCATCCATTTCTAAATTCTGGTGGTAGTCTTAGTCCGTTAATAAAGTAATATACTTCAAAGAGAGATGAATAAAATTTACTATCATCTAATTTATAATCCCGTTCAAACTGATATCACCCCTGCTGAATTTCTATGTGAGTTTGAAGACCATGAAAAAACACTATGCATCATTCTGCTGACACTACTGGAAATTCTGACACGCCAATGCTACTTCAGATTCAGAACAGATTGGAAAATTCGCAGCAACACTGAAAACCAGCAACTATGAATTTAAGGGAAAAAATGTTAAGAATCAAGGATCTGAAGAATAGTATAAGACTGTAAAACTGGAGGAAACCTTAGTAAAATATTTTTAATTTGCTTATTTGACAAAAAAGGAGGGCTGGGAAGGTGGCTCAGTGGTAGAGTGCTTGCCTTGCATGCATGAGGCCCTGGGTTCGATTCCTCAGCACCACACAAGCAAAATGAAAAAAGCCGGAAGTGGCGCTGTGGCTCAAGTGGTAGAGCGCTAGCCTTGAACTGAAGAGCTGAGGGATAGTACCCAGGCCCAGAGTTCAAGCCCCATGACCGGACCCAAAAATAAATAAATAAACAAAAACAAAAAAGGAACCTAAACCTACAGAAGGTAACAACCAACAGAACAAAAACAAAATACCAAAAAAAAAAAAAAAACCAACAAGCTAATGCTCACATAAATATGCTAAATTGCAAATATTAAACGCTACTCACGGAGTCTTTCTCCACAATTCGGTTTAGCATGACAACTGCTTTGGTCTTCTGCTGCCAAACCATGAGCCAGAAGTGACAACATGTGTTAGGAAGTGGACCCTGTGAGGAGTAGAGAAAAGAAGCAGATGAGGGAAAGGAGCTAGAAAAGAACATGGCTTGGGGCAAAGCTTTTCCAAGGATGTTCTTGGTATGCACTACTATAGCCAAACAAAACTGGATCTTAGTAAGATAATCCACACCTGAATTCCACTGAACTCAAAAATACAGATTGTAAACAGTCTCAAAATTATAGACCTTTTCAAAAATTAGATAAAAGGGAATTATTTAGGATAATGAATGTAAGTAGATACTAAGAATTAAAGTGCAAGACTCTTGTCTAAAGACATTCAACTTGGGTGATTGGTCCTGTTACTTGTCAGTCTTTGTGACACTACCAAACAAACATAAGCAAAGCAGGGTCAAAGTTATCAATGGGAGCATCTGGTTGGCCATGATTGATGCAGAGGTTATAGCCACTAATCTCCTTCAGTCTTTATAGCAGAAAGAAAGGCCCCCTTTTCACATAGATCATAGAATACTCAGGGAAAAAGAGGACATTTGTGACAGAATTCGTTACCCTGCCAACACAAGTCAACTACACTAACATTTCTAGAAAAAAATCTTGGAAAGTACTAATTTATTAAACTACTAGTCTACAGAAGCACAATATGTGAAGCCTCAATAGCTATTTGGCCAAGTAGACAAATAAACCAGTAGACAATAAACCAGAACCAGTGGTCCTAGCCACTAGTCTTAGCAACTCAGAAGGCTGAGATCTGAGGATCAAGGCTTGAAGCCAGCCTGGGCAGGAGACCAGATTCTAACCCAATTTAGGTTACAGAAGTTGAAAACCATGTTTCCAAGAACTAATTTGTAGAGGGGAGAGGGAGCTAAATTAGAATCTTAAAGACATATAACACTAAGAAGCATTACCAATAAATGATACTGACAAAAAGTGGTAGAAGAAAAGGTTAGAATACGGTGTCTAAATAATCATTTGCTATAATTTGGTACAAAGTATCCCCAAAAGGCTCATATATTAAAAGCTTGGTTGCCAGGTTGCCAACTCATGATGGGCTTTTGAGAAATGATTGGGTCCTGAGGGCTCTGATGTAATCAATGGATTAAACCTTGATGGATTCTAATATGAATTATTATACATTATTAAATATGCATTATTGGGAGATGAGGACTAGATGAGGACTAGCTAGTAGAAGCTGATCTCTGGTAAGATTAATGGAGATGAAAACCTCTGAAACTGTGAGCCAAAATGAAACTTTTCTCTTTTTAAAGGGTTTCTTACATTTCTCAAAACTGACTAAAAATCTAACCACTATTTCTTTCTTTATTTTCAAGTTAAAAGTTGTTTCAAGTAAAAAAGTTAAAACTTGGGGCTGGGAAGGTGGCTCAGTGGTAGAGTGCTTGCCTTGCATGCATGAGGCCCTGGGTTTGATTCCTCAGTACCACATAAACAGAAAAAGCCAGAAGTAATGCTGTGGCTCAGGTGGTAGAGCACTAGCCTTGAGCTGAAGAGCTGAGGGACAACACGCAGGCCCTTTCAGGCCCCACAACCAGCAAAAAAAAAAAAAAGTGTAGCTCTAAATATAGGTTTATTTTTTTAAAAAGACAGAAAAAAATCCCACCAAAATAGTAAACACATATAAGGAAAACATTATCAAATAAAGACTGGAATCAGGAAAATGAAGTTCCTACTTCCAATCTAAATGACCACCATTAATGACATATAATTCATTTAGCCCATTTCAGTCCTATGCATATAAATAAAGCTGTAATAAACATGTGTACATATTTTTATGTTACTGGTATGTCTCCCATACTCTCTCAACTAGGGTATGTGACTACTGAATAGTATATGCTTAATTTTTTTGCTCCATTTTATTTTTTATAGGTTTTGTAATTTTACCATACAAAGGCATTACAGTAGGCCAAAGTTAAAAGATATTGTGATGTTTATAAACTTGTGAAGAGAGAAGGGATATTCTCCTCATGTCAAGAAAATTTAAACTTAAATAACTTCAGTGAGGGGCTGGGAAGGTGGCTCAGTGGTAGAGCATGCCAGAGGCCCTGGGTTTGATTCCTTAGCACCACATAAGCAAAAAGAAAAAAGCCGGAAGTGGTGCTATGGCTCAAGTGGTAAAGCGCTAGCCTTGAGCTGAAGAGCTGAGGGACAGCGGGAGGCGAAGGTAACAACCAACAGAACAAAAACAAAATACCAAAAAAAAAAAAAAAACCAACAAGCTAATGCTCACATAAATATGCTAAATTGCAAATATT
>NW_012267316.1:6875341-6880328 GCF_000151885.1 Dipodomys ordii | reverse complement strand
GCCCAGGCCCAGAGTTCAGGCCCCATGAATGGACCCCCCCCCAAAAAAAATAATAATAATTTCAGTGAGCCATAAGCTCAGTGAGTCTGCTTCGGTGAGTCTGCAGCTGACCTTTCCTAGACCACTCTCTACCAGAATTGGCACATATTCTTGTGCTGGTCATACTGAAAATGAAATGCCTCTCCAATATTTTGGATGCTCATTATAATATCATTGCAGGAATTTTTTTCTTAGATATCTTTGTTAATTTACTTTTATCTTAATCATCTGAACTCCCTTGAAGAGCAGTAAGGGTCTTCCTGCTGTTTCTTTAAATGAAAAAAAATTCTCAGAGCCAATAGGAAGCAGGTTTTCACCCTTTTTTACATCAGTAAAGAAGACAAACGTGAACATTCTGGATAATAGACATATCCAAAGACACAGGCTGGGGCTGGGAAGGTGGCTCAGTGGTAGAGTGCTTGCCTTGCATGCCTGAGGCCCTGGGTTCAATTCTTCAGCACCACATAAACAGAAAAGGCCGGAAGTGTCACTGTGGCTCAAGTGGTAGAGTGCTAGCCTTGAACTGAAGAGCTGAGGAACAGCTCTCAGGCCCAGAGTTCAGGCCCCACGACCGACAAAAAAAAAAACAAAAAAACAAAGACACAGGCTGCAGAAAAGCAGGGACTAAAAACTCCAGCATAGAGGGGTAAGAAATGGCAGTAGTAGCACAGTGACTGGGACTCATTTTTTAAGTCTTTGCTGTTGTGATAGATGAAAGGTTACAGATTTAGATTTATACTCCCCAATTATCCCAAAATGGGGTATCTTTTATGTGTATTTTGTCTATCATTTTTTGTTAATTGAAATGTGCACTGATGTCCTTTTCCCCAGTTTCTTTTTCTTTTTAATTTACTGGAGCTTTTAGAAGTGAAACAATTTATTTTAGCTTCCTGTGGAACAGAAATAGTCTAATAGTTTTGAATTGATTAAAAAAAATTCTGGGCTGGGAAGGTGGCTCAGTGGTAGAGCGCTTGCCTTGAATGCATGAGGCCCTGGGTTCGATTCCTCAGCATCACATAAGCAAAAAGAAATGAATAAAGCCAGAAGTGGCGCTGGGGCTCAAGTGGTAGAGTGCTAGCCTTGAGCTGAAGAGCTGAAGGACAGTGCCCAGGCCTAGAGTTCATGCCCCATGATAGGAACCAAAAAAAAAAAAAAAAAAATCTGTGGGGCTGGGAAGGTGGCTCAGTGGTAGAGCGCTTGCCTTGCATGCATGAGGCCCTGGGTTCGATTCCTCAGCACATATGCAGAAAAAGCCGCAAGTGGTGCTGTGGCTCAAGTGGTAGAGCACTAGCCTTGAGCTGAAGAGCTGAGGGACAGCGCCCAGGCCCAGAGTTCAGGCCCACGACCGGATCCAAAAAAAAAAATCTGTATGGTGGATGCTGGTGGCTCATGCCTTTAATCATAGCTACTCAGGCTGAAAGGTGAGGATTGTGGTTTTGAAGCCCCAGCAGGAAAGTCCATGAGACTCTTTTCTCCAATTAAGCACCCAACTGTTGCTCAAGTAGTAAAATACTAGCCTTGAAAAAAGCCCAAGGACAGTTCCCAGGCTGAGTGCAAACCTTAGGACTGGCACAAAAAAAGAGAGACTATTTACTATATCAAGCAGTTTTTAAAGAAGGTTATTTCTAATCCATGGTAGGTTTAATAAAGAATCTCAAATATTGTGACTTTAAAAATTATTTAAAAATAGGGCTGGGAAGGTGGCTCAGTGGTAGATCGCTTGCCTTGCATGCATGAGGCCCTGGGTTCAATTCCTCAGCACCACATAATAAGCAAAAAGAAAAAAAGCTGGAAGTGGCACTGTGGCTCAAGTGGTAGAGCACTAGCCTTGAGCTGAAGAGTTGAGGGACAGCGGGAGGCCCATAGTTCAGGCCCCACAACCGGACCAAAAAAAAAAAAAAATATATATATATATATATATTTAAAAATCTACCGGGCGCCAATGGCTCACACCTGTAATCCTAGCCACTCAGGAGGCTAAGATCTGAGGATTGTGGTTCAAAGCCAGGCTTGGTAGTAAAGTCCATGAGACTCTTATCTCCAATAAACTACCAGAAAACCAGAAGTGGCACCGTGGCTGGAGTGGTAGAGCACCTGCCTTGAGCTGAAGAACTCAGGGACAGCGCCCAGGCCCAGAGTTCAAGCCCCATGATCAAAAAATAAATAAAAAAATTAAAAATTAAAATCATTAAAGATTTTTTAAAAAGAGAAATGACAGTGTTATTATAATTAATAAAGAGCAGCTGCGATGATCTCAGAATGGAAGAAATATAGTGCTTGACTATAGGTGTGATGATGTGATCAGAACCAATTGGGCAGAAGGTCAAAGGGTACTCTGGCCTATGCCCAGGGGCACATGGTCTCCTCGCCCTTACTATACCCTGTAGAGGAGCAAAACACTATGTAAGGCATGGTCACAGTCTCTGAGAATATATGTAAGAGAAGAGTACAGAACAGCTTTCAAGGACCTCATGATACACTTCACAGGTTTGGTGAAAATAACTGGAAGCTATTAATAAAACAGCCAAAAAAAAAAAAAAAAGCTTCATGTCAGACAAAAAGCAAGGAAGATAATCGTCCTAGACAACTGACCCAGCCATTTCATACGAGTTTCTTTCAGAGAACACATTAACATAGAAAACTATGCTTTTTGCTTTACATAGTCAAGCTTCAAAAACTATGTTTACAAGTCAAATGATAACCAGGAAAAACAGAAAGAGCATTTCATTTTCAAGAGTCAAGATACATATTCAACTATGTTTTAAAGTAGAATGACCACAAAAACCTTTATTTTTCTGGCATCTGTACAGTATCACACTACTTGCCTGTGTTAAGATATAACTCCTTCGTGCCTCTTCTATGTCAATTAAGCTGGCATTAATATAATCATTTTCAGTATTTTGCAGTTTAACACGACTATGATCATCTGAAAACAAAAAATGACAAACTATAATCATCATTGCAAATGTCATTGTGTCTTTATATGTTTTAATATATTTTTACATGAGGTGAAACAAAACAAAGCAAAAATAAATTAGCATCACAGGAAAGTTAAAGACAAACCTTAAATTATTCCTTATTTTTGTAAGGAAGTCAAAATATAATATTGTTACTGTGGTGTGAGAAGGGAAATGCTTACATTTGTAGAACATTAGCTACTGTAACTTTAAAAATTCACCCAGAGGGAAATGTAGAACAAATAAAGCCTTCCTAGAAATAAGAATCAGAAATAAGGCAGCTGGGGGAGAGGGGAGAATCAATCTGATTAATGTACTGCATATTAAATGATATCATACATCATATGGTAGTTGAAATAATACCATGGTGAAGCCCCTCTGAAAAATTAGCATGCACCTTCACAAAAACAAATGTTAGGAAAGTGAAACATGTCTTGTGTAGTACTAGTGAGAGGGAGGAAGTGAACAAAGAAGGTGAAGGAGGGTGAATATGGTCAAAATACCATAAAAACACTTTACATACATGTGTAAAAATAGAACAATAAGGCTTGAGATTGGTTTGGGAAGGGGAAAGGATGGATGAGAGAATAATGGACCAAGGAGTTGAGTCTGATCAAGGTATTCTGTATAATGATGAACTTTACCTATTACAAAGAAAAAATCTCATAGATTTAGAATTTATGCTAATTTAAATATCTGAAAACTTGACATTGTATTATTTATATAAGAAATACAAGAGAAAAAGCACTCAGCCTAAAGATTAATATTAACTTAGAATATTAAATATACAATTATCAGAAGTATAAAACAATTAGAAACTGAAAATAAATGATGTTTGATGTTTAATTCTTGAGAATATATCCTACTATGATGGCTCCCCTCAAGAAATCTACATTGCATATCTACTTTCTCTTCTTTTAAATTAAAAAAAAATAAATCTGCCTATACTATCTCTATATGAAAGGAAACATTAAATGACTTTCATTTCACACATCAATTTATCTGAGATGTTTCTGTTGGACTAAACCCAAGACCTCTGTAAATATTACATGTCATTTGCCAACAGGAAAAACTAAGATCTTGTTATAGTAAATCACATATACTAGTATTCTGGGAAAGATGATGTCAGCAAGCACTTTTTCAACAGACACTTTTTTTTTTTAAGTTTAATCATTCCAAAACTGTTACTTCATACAAGATAGTAAAAAAGACCAGCTATCTAACTGACAAAAGACCGTACATCTTCTAGATGTCATACCAACAGAATTATGCATTTTTTTAAAAAAAGAAAACTATAAAACTGTTAATTCAAATTCATTAAATATTACACTAAATGAACGAATTTCCTCATGTTGCAATCATAGAACACAAACCCAAAGACTACTCATATACACTGTACAACTGAAAACAGCCTTTGGCTAAAACACAAATGGGAAAATTTGTCTCACAGTACACTGATAATCTTGCTCTTCTGCAAGGAGCTTTCCAGGCCATGGCAGCTAGGAAGTATGCCTGAAGATCTAGCAATTTAGTTTCAGCAGTGTTTGTCACTTTGCCCTCTGAACTCTGAATTCACTGTTATTATCCTTCAGTTTTTAACATCTATACCATGTTATCCCAACACTTTATAATGCACCAATCATACACTGTGACTGTAAGCACAAATCCATTCCCTGAAACTAATGGAGTGGTGTGAGAGGCTACCTGAAAGCAGGAAAAAAAGTATGATGACATTTAAAACTAAGACAATTTAGATGACAATTTAAAAATATAATTCTTAGGAAAATCCTATAGTTGTTTAAAACAGCTAAAAATACTGACTAAACCTATATTTTGTTTTTCTCAGGTCTGACTGAAAATAAATTCAGAAATACACATCTACATCACTATGTTAGTTCTATTAAGACTGTATGACTTGGGGCTGGGAAGGTGGCTCAGTGGTAGAGCGCTTGCCTTGCATGCATGAGGCCCTGGGTTCGATTCCTCAGCAC